>NC_056741.1:1378733957-1378908957 GCF_019279795.1 Protopterus annectens | reverse complement strand
GATTTCAGGTTTTTAGCTGCAGGGCCTGTCCCTGTCCCCCCTCATCAGACTCAATGTCCTGTGAGTGGAGTGTCAGTTTTTTGGTCAAGTCAATCTGGAGCCTCATATACATGCCAAATGATGATTCAGGACCATATATATAAGTCCCTGATGCAAAACAAACCCAAGTCTGTCCACCTCCCACTGGGACTCTAGGTGGTGGGTGGTGGATAGTGGGACTTAGCCAGCCAAGTCTCGTGGCACCGCCCACACCCATAAGCGGCAAAACAAACTCTTGGACCAGTGCAGATTCTCAACAGAGAGGACAGAATTTTGTCATCAATGTCTTCCGTTAAGGACTCCTCAGGCCAGTCCACATGCTTCCTCTTGCATGTCTTCTTTCGAGGGGGTTCCTCAGTGGGGGTCTCTGAAAAGGACTCAGAAGAGTGGGTGCCCTGAACAGGGGTGTCCTGCGGCTTCTCTGCCTGGTGTCCTGGGGGTGGTCTGTGACAGCTGCAGCTCAGAGGGTGAAAACTGGGGTTCCGACATCATAGGAGTGCTACCAGAAGCAAGAGCCCTCTCCATCATGTGGAAGGCAGGCCTGCCCATAGAGGGATGGGAGCCTGGAATCGGGTCTCATCCCACTTTGACCGACCCACGCCAAAGGGTGAAGTCCCAAGCAAGATCAGCACAGATGCAGCCATCGGTGCAGAGAAGGGAACAGAGGAGAAATTTGGCACCACACCCCGGGTCGACGTGCCCGTCCCCCAATCCCCAGATTGAGGAAGGACCGGTTCGGCGGGAACCGAAGACCAAAGGGACAAACTCAGAGCTGGAGTGAGGTGCACTGTAGGTGCTGAGGTGGTGGGTTCCAAAAAGGATGTTGGAACAGAAGGCTTCGGAACCAAGATGGCTGAAGGAGGAGCGTAAGACGTAGTCTGTGGATAAGGCAACCCAAGTCCAGCAGGTGGATGGGTTTTAGAGAGTGGTGGAATCCCCCTGGTTACCAACAAGCTGGTCCACAAGATGCACTAATGTCGTGTTCTGAAAGGCTTCTGGTGGATCTACTGGATACTCCAGATGGGGAGTCAGGACATTCGAGAAATGGGCTATAGGCTTGGCCCCGAAACAGGTCTACTGAGGGAGAGTATTGGGTCTTTGGTGCAAGGTCTGCTGGCACCGGAGTCTCTAGTTTTGAGACCGGAAGCAAAGAGGTCAGATCCAGAGTGGTCGTACAACGGTCGGTGCCAAAGTAGAACTCAGAGCCGAGATGGTCTGTTCCAAAAAGGAAACTGAAGTTGAAGTCGAAGGTGTGCCTTGAGTCAAAGTAGCTACAGGTGCCGAAGTCAAAATAGACGTAGTAAAATCTATGATCAGTGCCAGAGGCAGGGTCTGTGCCAATACAGGCATCAGTATTGAAGGATTTGCCACGGTCGGAGCCAAGGAAGGCAGAGCCAAAGAAGCAGATTTATGTTCCCACGATAACTTGGGGACCTTAGATTTCCCAGGTTTGCTCTGATCACCCGATGGTGAAGAAGGAACAGAATGGGATCTCTTTGCGTCCTTAGGAGGAGGGGTTGAGACCTCCATTGCAGAAATGGCCTCTGAGAAGGGAGACTTGAGTAGCCCCTTCAGAATAAGTTTATTTTTGTACTCATTAAGAGTGCATTGGCTGAAAGTTTGACAAATTTCACATGGAGGCTGTACCGAAAGGTGGGCCACTCCAAAACAGTATACACAGTCATCATGCTAGTCACTGTTAGGTAACTTGCTCTTACAAGAAGTACAATGCTTAAAGCCAGAGGTACAGTTCTTATCTGACATTCTAGTAGAAAGAACAACATAATTAACTGTATAATCCAGCAATAATGAAGTCACCCAGTTCAAAAATCACTACAAATCACCAGAAAAATACCAATATAACAACACACTGTATATGAGAAGAAAGGGAAACACCTGAAAAGAGATAAAGCCAACAGGTTAAGTAAGAGAAAGCAATACCAGCTATGATATTGAAGAAATACCACAAGGGTAAGGAAGTGGCCGTACCAACAATAGTACTTAAGTTTACCAATGGTAATAACGGGTAGAGTGGAGAATATACAGTTAGATCGAAGAGAAGACACTAGATAGACTAAAGGTTTAGTAAAATATGAAAATACCCAAAAACTTCTACACACATATCAAGAAAGATTTTACTTAGTTGAGAGCTCGGCTGAAATGTGGCTTTACGGCTATGCGGCAAATGAGATCTGAGGTAACAGGGAGAAGGGTATTCTGGGTAGAGTCGTAGCTTGAGAGTTTTTTTGGCTGGCTCGAGCTTGGTAATAGGCCTACTCAGTTCTGAGGGCTCGGAACCGAACCCATCAGTGATGAATGGAAAGACAATTAACAATATCAGATTATGACTTTGCAGCATACAAACTCTACTGCATCCCCCTATAACCCAAGTCACTTAGAAATGGCAATACCAAATTCACACAATGCTAAGGCATAGGCACAGCTAAAAATTCCCTCTTCTTTAAGACTAAGCAACCTAAGAACAATTATAAATAAGCAGGGATGTGAGAGACAACCCCCCTTGTCATACAGTAACATTCTTACACTGAGTGGGAATGATTCAGCAAAACGCCATTTTGGACAGTCATTTTTTTTTTCAGGACTTCAGTAAAATGATCTGGTTCCATGCTAGAAAACCAGCAGCAATTTATTTAACCTAAAAATACCTACTAAAAGAAACTGTGCTTTACAGTTACAGACTATAATAGATCTGTCAGGTACTTGTATTACCATTTTAACTGAATAATACTCCTGCAGATGTGCTCTTAAAAGTGTTTTTTTTTTTTTTTTGCTGAGTACATCCTACTGTTTGCTGTTTATTTACCATCCTGGATACTGCCTAAAATATCTGTGTGCGCCCAGTGTACTATATAATGCATGTATACACACATAAAGATATATATATATATATATATATATATATACACATATACATATACATATACACACACACACACACACACACACACACACACACACACACACACACACACACACACACATATATGCATAACTAAAAAAAGAACCCTAAACAAAAACATCAAACATGCTGTATCATTATTACTGCTGGCACTAACCATATATTAGTAGTACTGTTGATTGGTCTAGCTATAGACTGTTGTACCGCATGTAGACAGGAAACGTACATGCACAGTGAGAAAGTGGTAGGAAGAGAGAGAAGCAAAACTTATGGCAAACTGCTACGGAGAGGAAAGCTAGTTTCTTTTATCTCCTTTTATTTGATGACAGAACTAAGAAATATGTCATCTATGAGGCTTCCAATAACAGAAACCAGTATATCTTCACAGAACAGACACAAGTTAAACATCTTTGCACATTGTACGTCTAGTGAAAGCTGACAATGGTCTGACAGAGAAATGCTTTGTTTTTGAGAGCTGCTGTTGGCAGCAGTAGAAACATCAACATTACCAAAAATGGTCAGGAAAACAGTGAGAGAGAGAGAAAATGAGGGAGTAGATTCAAACTGGCTCCAGCCCAGTGCTGGGAATGATGGCACATTTTCAACACACTTGCTTAATATCGCGCAGATCACTTATTTGTTGACTTAAAACAGCAATAAAACAAAGCTGGGAAACAATTTTTCCATGCTGTTTTCCCCAAAACATAGGTCCAAGCATCTACTAGTTTTAGTAATGCAGATGACAAAATTCCATTGTGGGTTAAATTAAAATGTAAAACTTTGTATAAAGAACAATGCTGCAGAGTCTGCAAAGGTTAGAATCAACACAGTAATATATAA
This sequence comes from Protopterus annectens, assembly GCF_019279795.1. Lineage (NCBI taxonomy): Eukaryota > Metazoa > Chordata > Ceratodontiformes > Protopteridae > Protopterus > Protopterus annectens. The sequence goes on along the minus strand of NC_056741.1, from coordinate 1,378,905,158 downwards.
CTCACAGCACAAGCCATACTTTGGTAACTGTATGTGGAAGGAATGATAATATTTGTATGAACTGCAGATGTAACTAGCTTTTCAGAAAACAAAATGTCACTCTGCAATTTCAAATGTATTCTGCAACCCAGAAGAACTAATATTAAGGAAAAAGCTGAATGCTGACACACCAGAAATTGAGACTAATCTATTTCACACTGGGAAGCATTTTTTTTTCATTATTTTACACAAAATATGTTAAGCATTCTATTACAGCACAAACACTATACTTTAACTGTATAGCAGTGAATTCTGGGTGGCTTCCAACATACCACAAATCAAAGGACATTCTCTGTTTCAAACTGCAAAGAAAATCCAGTTATGTAAATGTAACCATCGTAACATCAGACCTTTGAGGGGGCAAGCTTCTGTAACAGCATAACAAGGTTCTCTTCTAAACCTTGCCAGTAGTTGCCAGACCTTTTTCAGCAGTACCTTCATCTTCCTGACATGACAGCATCACTAATCTTGGGTTTGTACACACTGAATATCACTGACATACACTTGAACCTGTGTAACTTTGCGTGTGTGTGTGTGTATGTATGTATATATATATATATATATATATATATATATATATATATATACATATACATATATATATATATATATATATATATATATATATATATATATATATATACATATATATATACATATATATATATACACATATACATATATATATATATATATATATATATACACACACACACACACACACACACACACACGTATATATAAAACTAAAATATGCCAGTTTCAAGATCGAACAAAATTCCCCCTTCACCAGTTCTCCGCAATCTCTCAAAAATATCAGTCTCCTATATCCTTTTCTGTTAGGGCCTCTAACTTGTCTTTATCCCTTTGTTTAAATTCCTCTGTTATTTAAACTCAAGTATATATTTTCTCGTTAGGTTTATAGCACTTTTGTAAACAGCTTTGTATATAGTTTACTGATGTTAAATTTGTTGACTGAATACTTATGGCTTTACCCGATCACTTTTGTTGAAATCAGAGTTGCTATTGTATCTTCTATTAAGACTTAATAAAGATTATGGAAAAAAATATCAGTCTCCTGCTCATTCTTTTCAAAATGCATTCCATTCAGTAACTTTATTCACAACAGAATGCTTTCAAAAAGAATGATATATGGAAGTACTACAGGTGGAAGAATATCATACACAGACACACGTGTGTGTGAATGTGTACATAAATACAGACAGAAAGACAGCAATAAAGACAGGACATTCAAAGGAAGTTCAACAGATGGAGAAACAAAGCAGAGGTACACAGGATCCACTGCCAAGCTTGCAACCTACAGGCTTTCAATTAACTTGACTGCTGTAATTATTCTTAGTAGTTTCGATGTCTCACATATGTATCAAGACACATTTTTAAGTTACTAGCTGAGTTTTTAAGACTGCAACAGGATGCTCGTTTCATAATCTTACAGCCCACTGCAACTGTACAACTACAGCAGAACAGAATAGTTGTGCAAGAACTTACCATAGCCAGCACTGGACATCTTAGGAGCAGGGGTATCTGCTATGTTGCTTGTCAGGGCCATAAACTGACGTCGGCTATGAAAGTGACATCTGCACATACCCCCTTCAGAAATGACTGCCTCATACAGTAGTACCCCTGGGGAGCAAGGAAAGGAAGCTTTTCAAACCCACATATGCCACCAGGCCAAAGAAGCCCAATAAGTGTATGTGCCAGTTTGGATGGAAAGAATATGGGGAAAGTCACTCCAGAGGGACAAAACAGAGCAAGAGGGGGTTGGAGGGGGGAAGTGAATACTGCAACATGGAACAGAAAGACATCTAAGGTTATGGTAAGTTCTTACACAATTATTCTATGTCCTTCTATTCTCATGTTGCAGTATTCACAACTGTAGGGAGAGTACCCAAGCTTTAGGTATGAACCTTGAAGATAGGTTGAGGGGCCTGGTCTAGGAGACCCTTTAAAATTGACCAAGCAAACCTATTTCTGACTCTAGAAACCAAGTCTAGCTTGCAGTGCTTGGTAAAGGTATGGACTAAGGACCAGGTGACTGCTTCCAGTATGGAAGCGTAGTCCACCCCCCTGAAAAAGGCTGCTGAAGAGGCAGCTGCCCTAGTAGAATGCGCTCTCACATTGGTAGTTAAAACCTTTCCATGAAAGGAATAACAGGCAGCGATAGTTTTAGAAATCCATAATGATATAGTCTGTTTAGAGACTGCCTTCCCCAAGGCCCTTGGGTGAAAGGAGACAAAGACAAACCGCTGGTCAGACTTTCTAATGGATTTGGTCTTGTCCAGGTAATACCTAAGCTGTTTATGAACATCCAAGTAAAGTAGGGTTCTTTCAGATGGATTTTGAGGTTGAGGGAAAAAAACAAGGAGGTTAATGGCTTGATTCAAAGACAGCACATTAACCACTTTAGGCATGAACGAGGGATTAATCCTGAGGGAGACCCTGTCCTTATGGAAGATGAGGTAAGGAGGGTTAGCCATCAAGGCCTGGATTTCTGAGGCCCTCCTGGCAGATGTGAGGGCCACCAGCAGTACTGTTTTCCAAGTCCATAGTTTCAGTGATGCTGAGTGAGCTGGCTCAAAAGGAGGAACTGTGAGTTTTTCAAGGACAAAATTAAGGTCCCATGAAGGCGGTATCGGTTTTCAAGGGGGTCTGATATGGAGGACCCCTCAACAATAGTTTTACCTCTAATCTGGATGCCAAGGAAGGAACCAAAGGGAGACAGGCAGAAATAGCTGACAACTGTACCTTAGCAGAAGAGTAGGTCAGTCCTGAATGTAGAAGCTCACACAAGAAAGAAAGGACCATAGGTACAGGAATAAGAAAGGGGTCCTATTTTTTTCTTTTGACTCCACCTGGAGAATCTTTTCCACTTTGACACAATTTCTCCTGGTACTAGGTTTCCTGGCCTCCTGCAAGATATTGAGTATGTCCTCTGACTATAGGTGTCTGAAGGGGATGAAAACTATCACCCATAGAGTGAATCTGAGATTGAGCACCTGAGGGTGTATGAGCGATCCCCTGTCTTGTGTGAGTAGGTCGAATCGGTGGGGTAACGTGTGGTAATTGCCCTTGGCTAGTAGGTGAAGAAGAGGAAAGCAATGCTGTCTTGGCCAAAAGGGAGTCACCAGCAGGATTTTTGGTTTGTCCCTCTGAATCTTCAGAAGGACTTTTTGAATCAGTGTGAAGGGAGGAAGGCATAAAGATACATCCCCGCCCCAGAAAAAGAGACGGCGTCTACCCTCCAAACCTGTGGATGTGGATCCCTTGTGCAAAACAGAGGCATCTGCCTGTTCTGGGAGGAGGCAAACATATCTGCCTGAGGAATATCCCATTTGTAAATAAGCTCCAAAAACATCTCCCTGTGAAGCATCCCATTCATTAGAGGGTGCAGAGGTTCTGCTGAGTGTCCGCCATCACATTCTCTGCTGAAGGAATGTACACTGCTTGCAGGTGAATGTGCAGTTCTGCTGCCAGGGACCAAATCTGAACTGCCAGACTGTAGAGCGGGTAGGACCTTGTCACCCTCTGCTTGTTGATATACCACAGGAGTGTCATATTGTCTGCGACAACTTTTGAAGTGCCTGGTAGGAGAACTGGGTGGAAGGTTTGCAAGGCTAGGAGAAGGGCTCTCATCTCTTTGATACTGATGTGGTCCCTTTGTCTGAGGGAGGACCACACTCCCTGAGCTTTGTTTTGTTTGTTGTGGTTTTGCAGGACAGCTCCGCAACACAGGTCTGAGAAATCTGTGAAGATTTGTTGTGAGGGTGGAGGAATCTGCAAAGATATACCCCAATTAAGGTGTATGGCTGCAATCCACCATTGCAGCTCTTTTTTCAGGCATGGGAGGAGAGGTAAAGGAGTATCCAGGGGGTGTGAATGTTGGTTCCAACGACTCCTCAGCACCCACTAAAATTTTCTCATATGCAGCCTTGCTAAGGAAAGCATGGGTATCAAGGATGCTATGTGGCCTGGGACCCTCAGGAATTCCCTGGCTGATAAGGTTTGGAGAGAGAGAGAGAGAGAGGAGTGTTTGGAGGTAATGTGTGATGGCTTCCACCTTCTGGCAAGGAATGAAGACTGCCATGTGGTCTGTTTTTATCCTGCACCCCAAGAAACCCAGGTCTTGGGTGAGTATCAGGTGAGATTTTTCCTGGTTCACAGTGAACCCTAGGTTTGCCAGGGTATTGGACACCATGCCTAGGTGGTGCTGGATCCTGGTTAAGTATCAAGAGGTCATCTAGGTATGGATACATCTGAATGCCCTGCACTCTGCAGTGGGTGATAACTGGAGCTAGGCACTTTGTGAATACTCTAGGGGCTGTGGAGAGCCCAAATGGCAATGAAGAAAACTGAAAATGCAAGGAACCCATGGACAAGCATAGGAACTTCCTGTAGCTGGGGTGAATAGTAACATGAAGGTAAGCATCCATCAGATCCAGGGAATACCATGAAGGCTTGGTGAGGGATGACGGGTAGGAGGTGATGCAAGGTAAGCATTTTGAAGGTAGGCACCTTGAGGAATAGACTGAGTACAGACAAGTCCAGAATTGGCCTCCAAAGGCCATTTTTTCTTGGAACCAAAAACATCCTGGTGTAAAGCCCCTTTTCTGTTCTGGAGATACTCTTTCTATGCTGCCCTGAGTTTGGACCTGATCCAAAATTGGAAGGAAGAGATGACGCTGACTTGTAGTTGGGCTGGGTGTCCCCCTGAAAGGGAGGAAGTGTCCACAAGTCATAAAGTATCATTCCTGGATGACGGAAAGGACCCAAGCCTCTGAGGTTATTTTCCGCCAGGAGGGTAGGGAAAGGATGAGGCAGTGGGATAAGGGAGTGGAGTTGGGTAATGGGTTTGAGTAACAGTGGAGGAGCTCTGTCCTGGTCAGGCTGCCTCTGAAAGGGAGTTGGAGTGGAGGCGGAAGGTTGTTTAGGAGTGGAGTGTCTCCTAGGTTGCCTCCATCCCTTAGCCTGTGGTGCATTAGAATGAGATGATTGCCTTCTAACAAAGATGGTCCTTTGAGGGTAGTTCTTATGATACGTAGGAATAGAAGAGGCTAACAAATGCTTTACATTTTGTAGTGCCTTGCAGTTTTCCTGTAGGGATTTAAGGAGCTCTGCAGAGGCTGCACCAAAAAGGGCCTTATTATCAAGAAGTGCATCTAGCAATTTGGTCTGGACATCCATGGGAAGGGGCTGTAATCTCAGACAGGACTATCTCTTCACGACAGAACCTGAGGCTCCAGATTTGGAGGATGCCTCTACCACATCATAACTGCACTTTATGGACTGCCTGGTCACCTGAGAGGTGGTAGAGAGCAAGGCAGAGAGTTGTGATTTAGGAGGAGAGCCTGGCACATCTGGAATCAGTGCAGAGGCTTTTGATATGGTATCTAAAACAAACCTAGCCATGTCAGTTTGGTAGTTTAGGGCTCTAATGGCTAGAGTGGAAAAAGTATATACCTTCTTCCCTAGTCTATCCATAAATTTGCTGTCCTTGTCAGTGGGAAACAGAGAGGTGGAGGGCAGCTGTCTGGATGATTTATCTGTTGACAATGCAATGACAGCAGGGTCTGCAGGAGAGTTCTTGAATAAGAACTGTGTATCCAGAGGAACGTTATAACATCTATATGGATGCTTGGAAGCTGGGGATTGAGAGTCAGGGGTCTGGGATGCAGCCAGAAAGGAATCATGAAAGGCTGGAAGCAGGGGAGGGGACTGCAGGTGGAGAGGGCTGGTCCATTTGCAATAATTCAAAGTATCTCTTTTTTTGTTTCAGAGACATCTGAGACCTGCCACTTAAAATGTTTTTTTCTTCAAAGAAATGGCGTCCCCAAAGGAGAATTCTTCTCCTGGAGATTCAGGACTAACAGAGTCCCTCCTCCTCATGGGTAATAGAGTCCTTAGGAGATTCTCCCTGGGAGCAATAGGCGAGTGATTCATCACAGGAAGAGAGATCTTATTCTGAATCCTCTAAAGCCTGGACAAGTATAGGGGCTGGTAGAGGTACCTAAGACTGGAGGGTTGGAAGGCCCCTGAAAAGATTTTGGGAAAAAACTTCCCATCCAGGAGCTAATTCAGCTTCTCTATGTTCCCTATGTATTCATTTATGTTTCCTCTTTAGAGGAGTAGAAGGATGTGTTGACTTAGCGAGGCTGATTACTGGGAGGATGGAAAGGCTAGAGTAGGCCCCTCTGACGCCCTGAGCCATGGGTTCGCCTCACCATCAGGGGCTGATGGCCGATCAACCTCAGCGGACATGCTTTGTGTTTCTGCCGAACTGGCTTCTACCATGGTTCCTGGTTCTAGCTGTGAAATGAGCATCCGATGAGACCCTGGACTAACATCTGCCTCGAGAGTCTCACCAGACTCCTGGGGTGCAGTACGGGTATCATGCCTAACTTTCTTGGCCTTCTTCCCAGGTGACTCTTTGGAGGTACCTACCTCACCCTCCATGCCTAACGCTAGATGCCGGAGCCTCTGGTTTTCTAAATAAAGCTTGAAGGTAGCTAAATGGCTGCAAAGCATTTTAGGTACAAAAGACTTGCAAATATCGCAAGATGTATGGTCGTGGCCTTCACCTAAAGAGAATAAGCACTTATCATACGTGTCCTTATGTAGAATTTGTCTTCCACAAGCACACTTCCCATTCTTAGCTGACATGTACATTTGAACAGCAATAAGAACGTAACAAAAAACCCAAAGGGGTACTCATCTGTATCGGACGGCCAAAAGAAATGAACTGACTCTCTGAGCTAGCAATCAGAGGCCCGTAGATCACTGCGGCAGAAAAGTTCTGAAGGGGGGTACATGCAGACTTCACTTTTACAGCCAACAGTAAATGGCCCTGACAAGCAATGTAGCAGGTACCCCTGCTCCTAGGACTTTGGTATACTGGCTGGATATCCAGTGCTGCAGGCAGCAACATCCCCAGAGTTACGAATACTGCAACATGAGCATAGAAGAACATCCAAGGTTATGAAATAACTGTCCTGTTTTCCCATTCATTCTCCAACAATTGCCTTTTTCCCACTCATGGGGATACATGAGTTAAAGCCTACAGTGGCAGACGATAATTTATCGGACCAATGCTAGATGTTAAACATAGGGTGCCCCCACACTGCAAACACATCTCTGGTAGTTCAATGATGTGCATTGGGACCTATGAAGAGACTATACTCTGGTGAAAATCCATGCAGACTCTGCAAAAAAAAGGCCTCTGCTGAGACAAACTATAGAACCAAGTACTGGAAGAGACCAATATTTACCACTGCACCACTGTGCAACCACATTTCATAGGTTCATAGGTAGGTACTAGGCTATCGGCCCAAGGGCCTAAGTAAGCCTAGCCAACAAGGTTCCCTGGCTTATGCCACCCAAGAAAGTTATTTTCCTGTACCATTGTTAAGCAGAGCCACAGAAGTGATCCCCAGGGTGTATTTCCTATTTCCCATTTACTCATCAAGATTTTTTTTGAAGAGTGCTAATGAGGAACTTTGCTGGACATAGAAGGGTAGCTTGTTCCAGAGTATGGGAAACCTCTGGGACAACAATCTATCCCTCCAGTATGTCTTATTTATTGGGGTGACAAGGTTTAGGTCCCTAGAGTGTGTAGCTCGGAGGGATTGGGATTTCTTTAGGTGTAGCATGTCCAACAGCTCTGGGTTTGACATAGCTTTATACGTTAGGCAGACAGGGAGTTGGCAACATGCTACGGACTAAAGCTGGAGTTTTTTGAGACGGTCAGTGTAGGGCATCTGTTTGAGGCCAGTAATCCTCTTTGTGAGGTACTTCTGTGGCCTTTCCAGCTGCTGCAGATGTCTTATGAGGTAAATTCCAAAAGGGGTGTTGTACTCTACAATGGGTCTAATCAGTGTCGAGTAGAGGGGAACAATGACCTCTTTTTTTCCTGGATGAGAAACCTTTTGTGATGAGGTGTGCCATGTAGAAGGCCCTCCCTGTCTAGTGTGGCAATGTAATTATCAAAGGAGAGACTATTGTTCACCTGGGTCCCAAGGTCTCTTATCACACATTCGGTGTTAAGTAGACTGCTGCCTATGTGGCAGTTCATGGGTATAGAGTTTTTACCAAAGGGGATGACGATGCACTTTTTGGCATTGAGCTTGAGACCATGGCTCTGACACCAGGCATCTGTTTCAGTGAGGCCCTTCTATAGGATGTCCACATCATTTGGGGACTCAACTATGGCTCCTAGTTTGCAGTCATCTGTGAACTTCGTTAGCCAGAGGCCTTCTGTGCTAGCCTGCACTTCAGAGAAGTAGATACCAAACAGGAGAGGTCCCAGGATTGAACCCTGTGGTACTCCACTTATCACTGGTTTGAAGTCAGATTTGGAGTCTGCAACTTTTATAGTGTGGGTTCTGTCAGTGAGCCAGTTAGCAACCCATCTTGTGACATATTGATTTATACCTAGTTTAGTAAGTTTAGCTATAATTCCAGAATGGGGGATGATGTCGAAAGCCTTGGCTAGGTCAAGACAGGCTGTGTGAACCACCTTACCCTCATCTACGGCTTTGGTGACTGCCTCAAAGAAGTCGATCAGGTTCAGGAGGCATGATCTGCCTTTCACAAACCTGAACTGGGTGGGGTCCAGAGTTTGGAGGTTACCAATGTCTTTGTTTAAGAGTTTCATGATGATACGTTCCATGGCCCTGCAGACCAGGCTCGTCAGGCTAATAGGGCAATAGTTCCCGTGATCAGTGGTGGCTCCCCCTTTGTGGAGTGGGATAACTGTTGCTGTGCGCCATTCAGAAGGCACAAAGCCTGATGTGAGGCTATGATTGAACATGGTGCTTAGGTGGGGAGCCAGTTCGTTCTGAAGTTTGTGTAAAACGCAGCCTGGGATGTTGTCCTGTCCAATGGATGCTGTAGTTTTGGCTTTAGAGAGTGCTGCTTTTACCTCCGTAGTTCTGATTACAGGGACTCTGCATTCTTCCTATAATAGATATGGGCCCTTTAGGGGGTGAGAGGGGGGTAAAGTTAGCAATGAACCTATCTGCCAAGATGTTTGCAATATCAGTTGTTTCTGTAATTTTTGTGCCATTGTGCTGCAACTCCGAGCAGATCTTAGTGTTGTCACTGAGATTCTTGACATAGCTATAGAATGCTTTGTGGTTGTGCTTAGAATCAGTGACAATTTTGTTTTCGTAGCTAGCTTTGGAGAATCTTATAAGGGAACTCAGCTTCTTACTGAGGCTGACCAGGGAGCTCCTCCACTCATGGGATTTTACTCTCTTTTGCAACAGTTTCTTCCTTCTGTTGTACAGTTTGTTTATGGCAGGGGACCACCAGATTGACATACATTTTTTGAAGGATAGCATCTTGCTTCTGTTTGGGATAGCACGGTCCATGCACTCTTGTAAGTGCTTATACAGTGCATTTGTGTAGGATTCAGCAGTCATAACTGTACTGACCATCTGCATGGGTGTCATGAAGTTCGCCACTTCTGTCTTAAGAAGCATGAAGTTGGCTTTGGAGAAATTTTTTATTGTGGTTTCCTTAATGGTGGGTGGGGGCGGGATGTGGATATCTTTGGTGATTAGGTTATGTTCGGATCGGACCAAGAAGGACTTGACTTCAGGTGTGGAACACCGGACACTCATGTTGGTAATGACTAGGTCTACGACATTGTTGCCCCTGGTGTGGGTGTAGCTAAGTTGATCCAGGGCATTGGAATTTATGAATTCCAGAAAGCGTTGAGTGAAGGAGTTGGTACATGAGTAGTTTTCCCAGTTAATTATGGGTAGTTGAAATCGCCCAATTGTTAAGGTGTTTGGTTGAATATATCAATAAAAGAGGAGTGGGAATCCTGGGGCATGGTGGGGGATCTGTAGCAAGCTACAATTTGGACTGCAGTTTTGCCCAGAGTTAGTTGCACTTGTATAACCTCGGATGCATTATGCTGGGCAACTAGCCTGTAGGTGTGGATATCCTTAATGAATATGGACACACCTCTGCCCTTGTTGTTCCGGTTCAGGTTACATGGCCGAAAAGTGTGGCACAAGTTATAGCCTGGTAGTGCAGGGGTGGTCTCTGGAGCCTTGAACCAGGTCTCAGTCAATGCACAGATATCGATGTTCTCCATTTTAAGGAGTGCCTTGAGGGAGTGCATTTTGAGATTTAGACTTTTAGCACTGAGTAGCATTACCATTACCCTCAGTTTTTGTTTGCCTGTTCCCATTATAGTGGTGAATTTGTCATTTGAACCTTGCCTAAAAAAGGCACTATAAGGATGGCAAGAGCTTTAGCCAGTATCCAGAATCCCAAGGGCGACAGGTGCAGGCCATCTCTGTCAAAGCATCGTGGTCTGTCAACCATGTAGTCCCGGGCAGACAGATACTGGATCCCCTTAGAATGACACCAGAAGCTTAGCCAATTGTTGAAGTCAATCATTTTGTCCTTGTACTGCGGTATCATTCTGGGCGATGGCAGAATGCTACTCAGGGCTAGGGTCATACCTGCCTGGGCTACAAGATCGGAGAGCTCTTCCATGTCTCTTTTCATGTAGTCCAGGGAGGTACATTTCAGGTCGTTCACACCAACATGGACAATGACAGAGTCATATTTGTACTTCATGTGGAGTGACCTGAGTGCGTGAGTTATGTGGCAGATCCTGGCACCCGACAGGCAGCTGACAGTAACCTTCTCCTGGTTTAGCCTGGTGAGTGGGACATCAGCGTGCCTGACTATAGAGTCACCTATGACTAGTGTGTTGGGTAAGTTGTTTTGCCTGATGGGCTGTGGTTGAATGGCACACGGAGTCTGTGGGCTATGTGTCATTTGGGTTGCGGTGGGGGGGGGTGGAGGTTGCTTGCGTTTCTGCTTTGGAGGTCTCTGTTGCTTCAGCAGATTATTATTGAGAGCCTCCGTGAATGTTTTTGTTTCTATGTTTGGATTTTTGTGGTGTAGATTTGGTGGGACTATGTGATGAGTATGGTGTGGTGCAAATGTTTACCTTCTCCTCTTGACTGTCAAGTTCAGTCTTGGTTGGAGAGAGCTTTACCTCCAGTTTGGCTAGACAAGTGCATCTCTCACAGGTTGTAGTGTTGGGTGGTAGGAGGAGAGGGTTGTCTGTGTATATGAGGCAATTGCTACATTGCCCAAGATGCCCAGATTCATCAGATAGACAGGATATAACACTGGGAGTTGACCCTTGGACATGCCTGAATAAAAAACTATTTTCCTCTACATAAGTGAGGAAAGTGAGTACAAGAGCTGTTTTTCTCTAAACAAGTGAGGAAAGTAAGTACAAAAACTGTTTTCCTCTAGGTAATGAGGAAGGTTGAGTGCTGTAGTAATTTGCAGCTTATTTAGTGCTTACAACAAGTTCTGAACAAGTGCTGAGCACGAATAAGCAAATTCAAGTGCTAAAACCAAGAATCTGTATCTGGACTAGACTAGTTACAGGAAAGAAACAAGTGCAAATGCGGACTTTTAAATCAGAAAGTTGAGAGATGGAAAAATTGCCCAAATGGCCGATAACTACAATTTCTGGGCCAGAAACCACTCCTCTTGTGGTAGATAGGCTACCTAGTGCTTACCACTCCCACTGATAAGCTAGAAGGCTTCCCTCCAAACACAGAAAGGCTTGGGGGGCTCAGAAGCTTACATACAGTCCTGGATACAGCAAATCTGTATCTGGACTACACTAGTTACAGGAAAGGTAGGAAAAAGGCTAAGAGTTTTTTTTTTTTTTTTTGCAGAAAAGCAGCTAAAACAGCACTAAAAACAATTCAAGTGCAGTGCAAGCTAGCACGTTTCAGTGTGTAGCAGTATTAAAGCAAATACAGTTTAAATAAATGCAATTTATTCAAAATGTATTCTGAACTGAATTCAATGATTAACTTATTCAACTCTGAACAGTTAAAAAGTGCCAAAAATATACTTATTATATGAGAAGCACACTCAGTTTTTTTTTTTAGTAAAGCAGAAAGGGAGAAAGGAGAAGCAGAAGTTAATTCAAGCTTAACAAACTCAGTGGGTTGGCCTTCTCAAATGTTCTCTCTGTAATAGGTAAATGAGCTAATGACACTAGACTGGGGGAAATGTTCCAGATGAAATTTACAGTAGGGGTGGGCAAAGTACAGTTGTGTACATTTACCATAAATGTAGATGTTCGGGTGTGTTCACTGTTGCAGTCATTACATTAGGGTAATCCTGCTGGCAGGTTGCCCTCAGTTGGCCTGAATTCCAAAGCCCTGGGTCCTGCGTCGGCTGCTGTCTGCTGTTGCCCCTTCCCTGACGTCAGGTCATCAGGGGTATAAAAGATGCGGCCGACGCCATTTTCTTTAGTTTTTCTTGCCCCAGATTTCAGATGCCCCCTAGAGGGGGTAGCCAAAATGTATATATATATATATATATATATATATATATATATATATATATAAATACATGCACCAGTATAAACTTTACCTTCATCTACAAGCAAATACACAATTCAGAGAAGGAAAGATAGGTTCCATCAGAAGAAGGGGGGTGGCGGGAGGGTAACCTGGACTGCAACAGTGAATACACTCGAACATCTACATTTATGGTAAGTGTACACAACTGTACTATGTTCTTCGTGTTTCACTGTTGCAGTCATTACATTTGGGTACAGTCCCAAAGCTATGGATGGGAGGCTGGGGCTAAACAGCATTAGGAGCGGCTAAGAGGCCCTGCAGAACTGCAGTGTCAAAGCCTGCTCTGGATTTAGAGTAGAATGGCAGATGATAGTGCTTTGCAAAGTGCACTGAACTCAAAGTAGCAGCCTCTAAAATGTCCTTGGTTGGTACTCCCCTGAGAAAGGCTGCTGAAGTGGCTGCAGCTCTGGTTGAATGTGGCCTAATGCCCTTAGGCACTGGCTTGCCATGGTGTAAGTAGCAGAAACGAATGCAGTGGCCTATCCACTTTGAAATAGTCTGCTTTGAGATAGCCTTTCCTTGTGATCTTGCAGCATATGCCACTAGTAATTGCTCTGTCTTTCTGAAAACTTTGGTTCTGTCCAAGTAGAATCTAAGCTGTCAGTGTACGTCCAAAGAATGCAGAATTCTCTCCCCCTTGTTCTGTGGATTTGGATAAAAAGTTGGCAGATGAATAGTTTGGTTAAGAGCCACACTGGAAACCACCTTAAGCATAAATGTTGGGTTTGTCCTCAGAGATAAAAAATGATAAAAAGTTTCCACAGCCATGAGTAGCTCTGAAACTCGTTGTGCAGAAGTTATTGCTAGGAGCAGATCTATTTTCCAAGATAAAAACTTTATATCAGCAGTAGCAGCTGACTCAAAAGGAGGCAGGGTGAGTTTTTCCAAGACATAGTTGAGGTCCCAAGCAGGCATTGGTGATCTCATTGGAGGCCTTAAATTTCTGGCTCTACTGTTTTAAAAAGGGATGAGAAAAGATTGGTGCCTCTATTGTAATGAGCCGAAACGGCAGAAGCATGAATTTTAATAGATGAAAAAGATAGGCCTTTGTCAAGCATCTCAGTTAAGTATTGCAAAATCTGTGGAATGTTTGGCACAGCTGCACAGACTCTCTTCCATTTTCCATCATAAGATTTTCTAGTACTAGGCTTCTGGCCTCCAAAATGACCTCCATCACAGCTTTACTAAGAGGTGTGTTTTGTATGACTACATTATCCGCCATGCTGCCAGGTTTGAAGTCCTGAGTTGGCTGTGCAGGATCTGTTTTGCTGGGACAGTAGATGAGATATTTGAGGTAAGGTCCAAGCTGGGCACTGAGACAAGTTATTTAGGACTGGAAACCAGTACTGGCGGGGCCAGTCTGGGGCAATCAGAATCATTTTTGGCTTCTCCTGTCTGACCTTTAGGAGTACCTTGGGGAGGAGAGGCAGAGGGGAGAAGGCATAGACTGATAGGTTTTTCCAGCTGAAAGATAGGGCGTCCACTTTCCATGCTTGTCTGTGATAAGTCCTTGTGCAGAATCTTTTTAGTTGGTAGTTGTGAGGGGAGGCAAATACATCTATGTCCGGGCATCCCCATTTCCTTGTTATCATGCTGAAGACTTGTGGATCCAGCTGCCACTCGTGGGGATCCATGAGGTTCCTGCTTAGTTCGTCCAGAGTATTTTTCCTTCCTGGCAGAATTGCGCCTGCAGATGTACTTGGTAAGTTAATGCTGTGTCCCACAAAGTTATGGCTAGTCTGCAAAGGGGGTAAGAATGTATGCCCCCCCTGCTTGTTTATATACCACATGACCGTGGTGTTGTCTGTCTTTATCAGTAGTTGTCCCAGATGAAGTAGGTCCTTGAAGGCTGTCAGGGCATTCTGAACAGCTAGCATCTCTTTTTGATTGATATGTAGATGCATTTGGGTTGAGGACCATGTGCCCTGAATGCATCTCCCTGCCATGTGGGTCCCCCAGGCATAATCTGATGCATCCGTTGTTAGTGTCTACCTGGCTGGGCGTAATGTGAATGGCTGTCCCTTGTTTTGGTGACAAGCCTTTGCCCACCATCGAAACTCCTGTTGTGGGCAGGGAATGAGAGTAATCATTGTTTCCAGGCAATGTTGAGTCCAAACACTTTTTAGGTACCATTGAAGTTTCTTCATATGCAGTCTTGCATATGGAATTAGTACGATGCAGGATGCCATGAAGCCCAAAGCCCGCAGAATTTTTCTTGCAGATAACTGGGCCTTTGTTGCCAACATTTTGAAATAGTCAGTTGCCTTTGTTTGTCTGGCGTGAGATAAGCCATCTGGGCAGTTGTATTTAAGCTTGCACCCAGGAATATTATCTCTTGAGAGGGTACAAGTTTTGATTTCTTTTCATTGACTGTGTACCCTAGGTATGTTAGAATTCTTTTCACAAATGCCAGATGCTGTAGAAGAATGTCCTTGTTCTCTGCTTGAATTAGACAGTCTCCAAGTAAGGATATATTTGTATTCCTTTGTCTGCAGAATGCAATTACTGGTGCCAGGCACTTTTTACAAAGGGCAGTGCAGAGAATTGGTAATGCATTGAGCCAGCCTTGAATCTGAGGTATCTTCTCCATAACTGTATGACTGGGACATGCAGGTATGCCTCTTTTAGGTCTTGAGTCACCAGCCAAGCGTTCAGCGTTCTTGCCCAGCATGGGCAGAAGCTGCTGCAAAGTCATCATCTTGAATTTTGGTATGTCCAGAACAGATAGATACAGTATTGGTCTCCAGGTCTTGTCCTTTCTGGGTACCAAGAACAGTCTTGAGTATTGGCCTTGCTCTGGTACTTGTTGAATGGCCCCCATGTCCATGAGGGATGAGACTTGTTTTTGTGCCTCTGCCCATGGATATTTTGGTAGATCTGGCCATCCGTTTGCCTTTGCAGGGTATGGAAATGGAACTTGTACCATTGTGACACAATATTTAGAACCCACTTGTCCTGGGTTATAATGTGCCAATTTTGAGAATACAGTGCTAATTTTCCCCATAAGGGTGCTGCCAGGAGGTAAGTGCTTGGTGCAGGCAGGGGGAAGTCATTAGGACTGTTTCCTGTACGGTTGTGATTTGTCTTCTCCAACTTTAGAGGTAGAAGCACCCCATTGCTTTGACCTGTATGAACCTTGCGCCTGGGATCTGCCCCTTTGCAGTCTGTCTGACACAGGAAAGGACCAATTCTTTGTAGGCCAGTGTCTACTAAACCTAGGTGGCTGTACTTGTAAAAAATCTTTGACAGTTTGCATAGATTTAGCTTTGTCCTCCATTTTCTTTAACACCTCCTCTGCCTTAACACCAAACAAAGTATCATGCTGTAAGGGGGCATCGAATAATTTAACTTTGACATGATCAGGCAGATTTTGTTCCTTTAACCAAGCATGCCTCCTAATTACAGAACCCGTAACTGCAGCCCTGCAGGAGGCCTCCAAAGAATCAAAACCACATTGCAAAGTATGCTTTCCAACTTGTTCAGCTGCATGCAATAAATCCTGCATTTCCTTGTTTTCTGCACATTCAGAGTTTAATAACATTTTCTGTTTAAGCAATGCCATGACATGTTGCTGATATTTGAGCATATGAAACTGACAGTTTAAGGCTCTTATAGCCAAGGTAGCAGATGTGTAAACCTTTTTTCCCCATCTATCCAGTGCCCTAGAATCTCTGTCAGAGGGGGTAGGGTTTTTTGCAGTGGAAGCCTCAACTCCTTTGGGACCCTGTGAAATAGTTTCTGGGTCTGCAGCAGGGTTTTTAAAAAGGAATTTATGAGAGTCAGGAACCCTGTAATATCTGTCAGGCTTAACAGGAGCTGGAGGTAAGGAGTCAGGGGTAAGACTAGACTCCGAAAACACATCATCTACAATATCTAACACAGGTGGAATGGCTAGTGGCCTGTGTTGAGGAAGTAAAAGGAACTCCCTGAGCCTCTTTTTAGATTCTGAAAAATCTTGGCTCTCCCAGTGGAAATGCTCCCTTCATGGTATGCAAGGTTTCCCCAAAAGAATAGTCCTCTGGAGGAGAAGCTGAAGGAATTGATTCTTCAGCATCAGAATCCTCATAGGGGGAAAAGAATATTCCTGATCAGAAGAAGAATCAGAAGAAATAGAGACCTGATCTGAAGATTCATAGTCAGTCTCTTGTCTAGGCCTCTTATCAGGAGGGTGATGGGAACCCCTGATCAAGGTAATTAAGTCTTCGGCCATTTTGAGCATCTGTTTTTTGGGCATAGAGGCCTGTCCACGTGGCTCTTGAGTTTTCTTTGATTTAGAAGGTGGTTTAGTATTTGCCTTTGCAGCTGAGGTTGGCTTAATGTAAAGATGTTTAGGTCTGAATACACCCTCAGAAGCCGGTGCCTGCTCAGCGGCTCCGGACCCATCTGAAGGAATGGTATCCGAGGCTTCAATACCTTGAGTGTCCAGCGGCATGGCTGACTCCACATGGGAGTCGGTAGCAGGCTGCGACTCTAAAGTAGCGGCAGTCAGGGGCTGTGAAAGCACCTCACTGAGAACTGGCGACTGGCTTAGGAGAAGCTTCGTCATCGGTTTGGGCCTCGATTGTCTATCTCTCTCCTTTTCTTTGTGTTTTTTGTGAACTCCGGTAGGCAGTTGGCTATCCCACGACATTTCTGGATAATTAAACGCTTAATAGTGCATTGGTTAAATCTAGCACAAAACAGACAACCAGCAAAGTTGTGATCAGGGCCTAGGCAAGGAATACAGTAAGAATGAAAGTCCTTATGAGGTATTTGCTTTCCACAAGAAATACAATTAACTTTTTCTGACATTGGTCTGAAGCAAGAAATAAGTTTACCCAACAGGGTACTTAGCTTTATTGAAGACTTTGGATCTGAAACTCGAACACGAAAATCTCAGGAGTCGGCCAACCGGCACTTGCGAACTGCTTCTGCTTCAGGCATCGCATGGCAACAAAGACTGAAGAAAATGGCGTCGGCCGCATCTTTTATACCCCTGACGACCTGATGTCAGGGAAGGGGAGACAGCAGCCAACGCAGGACCCAGGACTTTGGAATTCAGGCCGACTTGAGGGCAACCTGCCAGCAGGATTACCCTAATGTAATGACTGCAACAGTGAAACACGAAGAACATCTGCAAAGTCACCAAGTATAAGGACAAGATACCAACATGGAGGGTGGGAATACAGCACCAATGTAAATAATAAGCAAATGTATAAATACAGCACAGTGCAAATTAAGTTGCAAAAAGTGTACTTATCAGTTTGGAATAGATTCCAACTCTGCTCACAGCCAGGAGATCTATCAGCTTTGCACCAATTCACAGAAATGCAGTCTGTATTAGAATTACAACAGAGAAAATACACCTCAGGCATTGACTAACAGCTAGGATGTGGGCTGGCTCAACAACCCCCTACCCTACCTTTTCTGTTGTTTCACTGAATGCATAATTCATAGAAGTTTCAGTGCTATTTTAGCCCAATGACCAGGTAAGCTTGCCAGTGCACATGGTCAGGCTTTATCTCCTTTCTCAGCGAGAGATATAGTTCGATTAGTCACAGGGTAAATTTGAGATTACCCATCCAGACTGCCATATTTAGTCTGAAGAAAGATAATGAATTCCATTGCTTAACCTGCAGTGGAAGTTTATTCCAGAGGAGGAAGAGCTGAGTGATGAATTTATCTGTCCATCATGTTCTGTTTTTCTGCTGACAAATGTTCTGGTCTCTGGTTCTACTGATCACTGCTCTGTTTAATCTACTGAGATACAGGAGGTCAATGACCACTATATCTCAAATGGCACAGTAAATGAGGCACTGATCACTCCACAGGAGTCTTTGAGAAACACAGTACAGAGACACAGCTTCCAGCATCTCCTGGTAACTAAGGTTAAGACCACAGACTTTCTTGGTTCTGGGGCTTCTCAAGTTTGTTGATATGTCATGAGAAGTACATCCCAAATGAAGCACTGCATTCTACAATGGGTCTGATCAGTACTAAACATGTTGCTGTTCATCCGTCGTTGTCAACGATGACCAAGGACATCATGTCAAGGAGGTTGACTGAGTACAGTGTGTCTGGCTGTGACTGATCCATCTGATGCGGGCTTGGAAAGCTCTGCCACACGTCAGGCACAAGTGGTCATTTGGGTTGGTTAACAAAGAGTTGGCTGTATATTTACACAGCTCACGCTTCCTCTGTACCTCTGCGGTCCTGCTCTGCTCGTAGAAGGTTGCACTTTTACTGATGCAGCTTTGCCAGGCTGGGTGGCCTTGCCCTAGGGTTTTCCCAGGAGTCTGGGTCAATGCCAAAGCTCTTCAGAGAGACTTTCAGTGTGTCCTTGAAGCACTTTTTCTGCCCACCTTGTGCGCATTTGTCTCCTGGAAGTTCACCATAAAACAGTCGCTTGGGAGGCGTGTGTCTGGCATATGTACAAGGTAGCCTACCTATCTGACTTGGGCTCGCCTCAGCAGGATGTAGATACTTGACAGTCCAGCTTGACAGAGGGCAAATGTGTCTGGAACTTTGTCCTGCCAGGTAATTTTCAGCAGCCTTCTTAAGCAGTTCATATGGAAGCGATTCAACTTTTTGGCATGACGCTCATACACAGACAATGTCTCACAGGCATACAGTAGTGTGGGCAGTACGGCTGCCTTGTACACCTTCAGCTTTGTGGACAGTTTGATGCTTCTCCTCTCCCACACTGACTCCCGCAGCCATCCAAATGTGGAGCTTGCCTTGGCGATGCGTGTGTCTACCTCGTCAATGTTCACAAATCTGGATAGTGTCCTGCCGAGGTATGAAAACTTGTCAACAGCCTTCAGGATCTCACCCTCAGTGGTGATAGTTGGTTCTGCATACGTCTTCTGTGGTGCGGGCTGATGCAAAACCTTGGTCTTCTTGGTATTAATTGAGGCCGAAGTCTTTGCAGGCAGTGGAAAAGCAGCTCATACTCTGCTGCATCTAGGCCTCTGTGGCAGCATTGAGTGCGCAGTCACCTGCAAACAGGAAATCATACAAAAAGTCCTCTTCAAACTGCAGGGTGAACAGCCTGCCATCAGTCCTGTACCTGATCATGATGCTAGTTGCTTTGTCATTGCATAAGCCATCTGTCAGCATGGCTGAGAATATCACGCTGAACAGCATGGATGCCAATACACAGCCTTGCTTGACTCCGTTGGTGACTGGGAAGGCATCAGAGGAGTCTCCCTCATCCAGTACTCTAGCAAGCATGCCATCATGGAAGTGGCGCACCATACTGATGAATTGCCTGGGCAGCCACACTTCTCCATGATCCGCCATAGCCCCTCACGACTGATGGTGTCAAAGACTTTGGTCAGGTCCATGAACATTGTGTAAAGGTCCTGGTTTTGTTCCTGGCACTTATCCTGAACTTGACATGCTGCAAATATGTCCAGTGTCCCTCGGCCCTTTCTAAAGCTGCACTGACTCTCTGGCAGGTGTCCATCATCCATGTGTTGAATGAGGTGGTTGAGGAGGACTTTGGCAAGGATTTTGCCAGCAATAACCAGGAGAGAGACTCCACTGTGGTTGTCACAAGACTGCCTATTTCCCTTTCTCTTGTAGAGATGGATGATGGAGCCATTCTTTAGCTCCTGAGGGATAACTTCCTGTTGCCGCATGATCTGGAAGAGCTCAGTGAGCTTCTGTAACAAGACTGGTCCCCCTGTCTTGTAGATTTCAGCTGGAATGGAGTCAGAGCCTGGTGCTTTACTACTGGAGAGAAGCATAACTGCTTCCTTAACCTCTGCTT
The DNA here is from genome assembly GCF_019279795.1 of Protopterus annectens. Taxonomy (NCBI): domain Eukaryota; kingdom Metazoa; phylum Chordata; order Ceratodontiformes; family Protopteridae; genus Protopterus; species Protopterus annectens. The sequence continues at coordinate 1,378,884,929 of NC_056741.1, read as the reverse complement.
GCTTTGGAGGTTCTGCCAGTGAGGTGTTAATGGCGACTTGAGGCCTGTGGTCAACAGCTTCAGCATTGACAGAGGAAGGCCTATTCAGGACATTGTTGAAGTGCTCAGCCCATCTTTCCAGGATGGCTTTCTTGTCAGTGAACAGGGTGGACCTGTCAGCACTGAGCAATGATGTTCCAGGGGACTCCGGCCCATAGATGGTCTTCAGGGCATCATAGAAACGCCTGGAGTTGCTATCGGCATACTTCTGGATCTCATCTGCCTTTCTGCTGAGCCATGAGTCTTGCATCTCTCTGAGCTTTGCTTGCACCTTGCTTTTGATGGAGTTGTAGGCTGCTTTCTTGAAGAGGGATGTAGTGTCTTGCTGGAGGGATCTGAAGGCTTCACACTTCTTATCCAGCAACTTTTGAATGTCTTCATCATTATCATCAAACCAGTTCTGGTGTTTGTGTGTATTCAAGTCCAAATGAGCGAGAGCAGTGTTGTAGACCACATCCCTAAAGGCTGCCCAGCCCTCTTCTGCACCATTGGTTGCTAAAGCTGAGTTGGTCAAGCTTACTGTCAAGGTCCTCACTGGGGTTCTGGTGCACAGAGTGCCATTCTAACTTGCTGACATTCAGGCGCCTATTGATCTTTTTCCCCTGTGGGCACCGCCTAGGCTGAATGTGCATGTTGAGTTTTGAGAGGATGAGTCTGTGGTCTGTCCAGTAGTCTGTGCCACACATGGCCTTAGTTATGCTAACATCCTGGCTCTCCCTTCTCCTTACTATGACATACTCAATAAGATGCCAGTGCTTACTGCGTGGATGCATCCAGGACATCTTGTTAAAGTTGGGTAGGCAGAAGACTTGTGTTTGTGATCAACAGGTCATGAGCTGCACAGGTCTTCAAAAGTAGATGACCACTGCTGTTGCTTTTGCCGACTCCTTTCCTCCCAATGACACCCTCCCATGTCTGGTAGTCTGCACCAACTCTGGTATTGAAGTCGCCTAAGATGACGAGCTTATCTGTCTTGGGCACAGATGCTATGAGGCACTCCAAGTCTTCATAAAACTTGCCTTTAATTTCCTCTGGATTTGTCATGGTGGGGGCATATACAATAATGAAGGTGGCGTGGTACCTTCCTTTGAGGGGGAGCTACAGAGACATACGCCAGTCACTGAATCCTTTTGGGAGGCTGGATAATTTGTTGATCAGATTAGATCGGATGGTAAAACCCACTCCTGCTTCAAGATATTCATCGCTACTGCGGCCACTCCAGAAAAAAGTATAACCGGATTTAACTTCTGTCAGCTGGCCTTAGTCTGCAAACCTGGTCTCACTGAGGGCTGCTATCTGGATGCTGTACCTGCTGAGTTCTCTTGCAAGAAGTGCTGTCTGTCTCTCAGGTCTGTCTGTTTTGGAGCTATCCATGAGTGTGCGCATATTCCATGTGCCAATGGTGAGCAAAGTCACCAATGTTTTTTTTCTTTGTGATTCGACCGCATGGTTGGGATCCCCACCTGCCGCGGCAAGCAAGCCATGGATAGGATGAAGCAGGCTATGTTTAGGGCACCTATTCTAGCCCCTTCTTCAGACCATGGAGGTGAGTAGAGTGATCCTAAATAGGGCTGCTCAGACACCTAGGGGGGACTGCCGAACTCCACTGCTGCTTCGGTCCAGTAGAGAGCGACCCATTGCCCTGGGCTGCCTGTGTGTGAGGTTGTGGCTACAGCTTCCAGTTTATCCGCACCTGCTGCTTTGTCATTCGCCCATCGCCACAGGACTTGGTGGGGAGTAATGTCTTGACTTGTGCGTGAATTGAATTATAGTGAGAGAGTTGCGCAAATCGTCAGTCTCACTCTCTTGTCCCAGTCTATCTTCATCCAGTGGCAGGACATAGTCGAGACACCTGGAGATGGGTTGGGATGCAGTGGATGGCCAACAGTGTTCTAATGTGTCTCACTGTACCCTAGTTGTGCTCCGCATCACTTTGCTAAGTCCGCTTTCCTGCCCGTTGAATCAGTCTGGTGATTTCCTCCATGCAATCTACCGGATCCAGTCTTCGCATGCATAGGTAGAGAAGCCCTGACTCACCAAGGGTTACAAACCCATGGCTACCCTCACCTAGTTTTGCTGGCCAGTTGAAGCAGTCGCCCGGAGTGTGGCCGCTCTTGCTACTAAACAGAGGGGAACAATAACAGCACAATTAATAGTCAAAGATATTCATACAGATAAGTAGGATTTCCTTACTACAGACCACACATAATGGTCAAAGGACAGGGAACTATCAACCCAAATGACAGGTCTTTGACTTACTTTTCAATTTGTAAGGGAGTGTTACTTATACCAATAATATATAATGTGGGTAATTTGTTTTTCAGAAAGAAGCTTAATTTAAGCCCATTACCCACAAACCAGGTTTTAACTAAGGTAAGTTCTTTAGGAAGACTACAGATATATGTGTGTGTGTGTGTGTGTGTGGTTAACAAATACACCCAGTTTGCAGTCATTTGCATACTTAGTTAACCAGAGGCCCTGGTTATCAGTTTTGAGATTAGAGATGTAGATCTCATATGGAAGAAGACCCAGTACAGACCACTTGGGGACTCCACTTGTTTCCTTAGTACCATTTGAAGAGGCACCTGCCACACAGACCACATGACTTCTGCCTTTCAGCCAGCTAACTATCTACCTTACCACATAAGAATCATAGAAAGTTTAAGGCTACTGAGCATTGCAACCATTACGCTTTGATTTGCTTCTATTCTCGGCCACACCTCCCCTCACAAGGGGGGCTAGGCCAATCAAACTCTGGGAAAATTTCTGAATGCCCATCCAATTATCCAGGTCTGATTTGAAAGAAGACAGTGCATCACACTGCTTTAACTGCAAGAGGAGTTGATTCTAAAGGTGGTGTAGATGATGGGCAATGAATCTCTCTCTCTCTCTCCACTTTACTTTAATGATCTGCTAAAGCAAGTTTAAATCCTTTTTCCTGACATTTCTGGGACTATTTGATTTGTGATGGTAAGACATCTTGCACTACTGGGTCCCTGACTGCTTGAAGGTAAGGCATAGGTATCCTCGGAAGAGCCTACAACATACAGATAAGAGAGACAAATCTTTTAGTCTTTTCTGGTAGCTTAAGGATTTAAAGCCCTATGATCCTCTTTGTTAGGAAGGTCAAGGGTCTTTCCAACAGTTTGATAAGTCTGGTGAGATCCAACCCAAAGGGGCTGATCAGTGCTGAATACAAGGGGACAATAACATCTTCAGATCTGGATGACATTCCTTTGGTAATCAGCTGAACCAAATAAAAGGACTTTCTCACAACCATTGCCATCTCGTTCAAACCAACTTGCAAACCCCTACCATCAAGGAACTACATCCTAAACCAGCTCCTTCCACCAAGGACCCAAGAAGTTATGGAATACCTAATTTACTGCTCTGTAACTAGTTCACCAAAAACACATGTAAGCTAGTGTTCCTTGATCTATGTTTTACCTGTATAAATAGTATTCCAGCTGTAATCTGTTAAGCGTTTCCCGATAGTGTGCACACCCACAGGGAGCCTATGCCCCTGTGCTCCCTATCTGTACTACCAGTATCTTACCAGTAGGTGGCAGCAGACCTCCACTCCTCCCCTTATCTCCACTCACCCTTCCCAACTGTCACATACCTCTATAGATCCCCTGCACCTGTTTGATCCAACAGAACCAGATAGCATGATTCCCTAATACAACTGCTGTATCCAGTAAGTTATACACAGCTGCTTACAGGTTATAGTGGACCACAAAGTCAAATTAATTTAGTCTTTAAATTAATCTTCAGAATCTAATTTATCACCTGGACTAGTAAACTGCAAAATCTGTTTAATTTAATTAAAATCAACATTTCTTACTGAAACTACTCCCTCGTACAATTAACTAGTCATTACCTCCAGTCAATATCAGCATTCACTGATACCTCTGCTGGTGCTCTAACCTGTTCTGTCTGCCCTGCGGGCTCAATCTGCCCCCCTAACCTGCCCCCAATTCCCACCCACCCCCATTACCTGCAAATTTATTTTAGCCACTGTCCCACCAATTTCTCCCATTCACCAATTACAATTCACCACCTCCACCACACACACTTACCCTTCCAACTCTCCACCCATCATTACACTCCTTCCCCATTCCATCTCCTACACATAATAACCATTCTTAACTCACTTAATTATCTCACCTATCTCACATAATTACCTCACCCCAACCACACATCCCCTACACACTCCACAGCCACAATCCAACCTGTTTGCCCACAACCTTTCATCTCCATAACATACAAACTCTACCCCTTCAACCCAACCCTACTATTCAAGCATACAATACTACCCATGCTACATACTCACTACACACCGCCTCACCCACACTCTACCACACCTTTCCCATTCCTACAGTGGTACACCACATCCACAGTAAACCATCTAACACTTATCCTCCTTCAGACTTTTCTGTCACTGTCCAGTGACATTCACCCTAACCCTGGGCCCACACCCCCAACAGCCACCACTAACTCCCCACTCACAACCCTAAATCTATTCATCTTGCCACACTCAATGCCCAAAGCCTTAGAAATAAAATCCCTAACCTCCATGCCTGGCTTTGCCATAATCATCCTGACATAACCACAATCTCAAGAGACCTGGCTTAAACCCTACATAAAGGACAATGAAATTATTCCACCAGGCTACCAAATCATTCGTAATGATAGACTTAAAAAAGGTGGAGGTGTAGCTATTATCTACTCTTCCTCCTGCACCATCACCCCATATACCAATCGTATCCCTAACTTTAGCAATGCTGAAATTACTACTGTTCCAAAACTCAACAATCACAAATCCATATGTATAGCCACCCTATATATACTCAATGGCAATAACATTCCTGGTTTTCCTACATTAAAAATGAAACCTACATCCTAGATGACACTAACATAAATTGGGCCTCAATAAATTTACAAGCCCCATCTCAGTCAATATCTTCAATTTTAGCCAGCTTATAAACTCCCCTACCAGGCCAAACAAAGATGGGTCCTCTGGCATCATCATTGACTAGATCCTTATTTCCCATCCCAACCTTATCTCAAACTCAGGAATCCCTCCAGACCCTCTCTGTGATCACCTTCCCGTCTTCTCTGACTGTCATCCCTGCCCTCTCTAGCAGCAACACCATTACATACACACTCTGAATATCTCCCATTTCAACCCTCAAACTTTCTCCGAATGTTTAAAACTTACGGACTTGGTCCCCCCTAAGAACTTTGCCCCTTGATAGCACCACTACCTACTTCAATGACACATTCATAAATACACTAAACAGTCACACCCCTATTAGAACCAAACAAATCAAAGCCAATGCATCCCCCTGGCTTTCAAAAGATACCAAACTTACCATGCGACAAAGAGAGAAAACCTGGAAACTATACTAAAAACCAAACAACCCAACTACCTACTAGAATTCAAACAACTTTGTAATTCCATAAAAAACGTATAGCCAGAGATCGTAAATTATACTACTCTGTACTGTAAACCAAACACTCAACTAACCCTAGAAAAATCTGGGACACAATCTCCTCCCACCTCCACCCAGGTAACAAAGAGAACCCCTGCCCCAACTCTAAACTTACTGACCTGGATACTACCATACAATTCAACTCCTTCATAGGTTCATAGGTAGGTATTAGGCTATTGGCCCTGGGGCCTATATAAGCCTAGCCAAAAAGGTTCCCGGTCTTTCACCACCCAAGAAAATTATTTTCCTGTGACCCTGTCAAGCAGTGCCGCAGAAGTGATCCCTGGAGTGAATTTTCTACTTCCCATCCAGTTGTCAAGATTTTTCTTAAACGAGGAGCTTTGCTTGACATGAATGGGTAGTTTGTTCCAGAGTATGGGAAGTCTCTGGGATAGGAATCTATCCCTCCAGCATATTCTGTTTATTGTGGTGACAAGGTTTAAGTCCCTGGAGCATGTGGTTCAGAGATATTGGGATTCCTTTAAGTGTAGCATCTCCAACAGCTCTGGGTTTGACACAGCTTTGTATGTTAGGCAGACATCACCTTTGAGTAGGCGATATGTGACGGAGTAGAGCTGGAGTTTTTTGAGAAGGTCTGCATATGGCATCTGTTTGAGGCTGGTAATCCTCTTAGTGAGGTATTTCTGTGGCCTTTCCAATTGTTGTAGGTGTCTTGTGAAATACATGCTAAACGGGGCACTGTACTCTATAATGGGTCTGATGAGGGATGAGTAGAGAGGAACAATGACCTCCTTATTTATAGAGGAGAACCCTTTTCTGATGAGGTGTGCCACACAGAATGATTTCCTGACTACTGTGGCGATATGGTTATCAAAGGAGAGACTACTGTCCACCTGTGTCCAGAGGTCTCATCACACTTTCGGTGTTCAGTGAGCTACCGCCTATGTGGCAGTTCATGTGTACAGAGTTTTTCCCAAAGGGGATGACAATGCACTTCTTGGCATTGAGCTTGAGGCCATAACTTTGACACCAAGCAACTGTCTCTGTGAGACCCTTTTGTAGAATGTCTACATCATTAGGTGATTCTATTATGGCTCCCAGTTTGCAGTCATCTGCAAACTTTGTTAGCCAAAGACCTTCTGTGTTGGCCTGCACTTCAGAGAAGTAGATGCTGAACAGGAGAGGACCCAGGACCAAACCATGTGGTGCTCCACTCATCACTGGTCTGAAGTCGGACTTGGAGCCTGCTACTTTTACTGTGCGAGTTCAGGTCAGTGAGCCAGTTGGTCACCCATCTTGTGACATAGGGATCTATGCCCAGTATAGTAAGTTTATAATTCCAGAGTGGGGGATGGTATTGAAAGCCTTGGCGAGGTCAAGATAGGCTGTGTGCACTACTTTGCCCTCATCTATGGCCCTGGTGACTGTTTCAAGGAAGTCAAACAGGTTTAGTAGACATTATCTACCTTTTGCAAACCTAAACTGAGTGGGGTCCAGGGTTTGGAGGTTACCTATGTCTCTCTTTATAAGCTCCAAGATGATAAGTTCCATGGCCTTGCAAACCAGGCTAGTCAGGCTAATGGGGCGGTAGTTTCCAGGGTCCATGGTGGCACCCTCTTTGTGGAGTGGAATAACTGTCGCTGTGGAGTGGAATAACTGTCATAGTGCTGTAGCTCAGAGCAGATCTGAGTGTTGCCATTCAGATTCTTGACATAGCTGTACAATGCTTTGTGGTCATCTTTGGAATCAGTGGCGGTTTTATTTTCATAACTGGCTTTGGAGGATTTTATGAGGGATCTCAGCTTCTTGCTGAGGCTGACCAGGGAGTTCCTCCAATCTTGGGATTTTACTCTTTTTTGCAACAGCTTCTTCCTTCTGTTGTAGAGTTTGTTTATGGCAGGGGACCACCAGATTGGCTTCCTTTTTTTGGAGGACAGCGTCTTGGTTCTGTTGGGGGATGGCACGATCCATGCACTCATGTATGTGCTTATACAGTGCATGTGTGTATGATTCAGCAGTCGTAGCTCTATTTTCCGTCGGCATGGGTGTCATGAAGTTTGCCATTTTTTGTCTTAAGAAGCATGAAGTTGGCTCTGGAGTCATTTTTGATGGTGGTTTCCTTAATGGAGGGTGGGATATGGATGTCTAGGGTGATTAGCTTGTGGTCGGATTTGACCAGCGAGTAGCTGACTTCTGGTGTGGAACACCTATTATCCATATTGGTAATGACCAGGTCCAGGATATTGCTGTCCCTGGTGGGGGTGTGGACAAGCTGATCCAAGGCGTTGGAATTTATGAATTCCAGAAAATACTGAGCGACTGAGTTGGTACACTAGTAGTTTTCCCAGCTGATGGTGGGGCAGTTAAAATCGTCCATAATTAAGGTATTGGGTTGTATCTTAATATTTTCCAATATTTTAAATGAAGAGTGGGAATCTTGAGGCATGGTGGGGGATCTGTAACAAGCTACAACTTAGACTGCAGTCTTGCCCAGTGTTAGTTGCACTTGGATAATTTCGGCTGCATTGTTTTGAGCAACTAGCCTGGAGGTGTGGATATCCTTAATGAATATGGACACGCCTCCACCTTTCTGTTTCGGTCCAGGTTAGGTGGCTGAAATGTGTGGTATGAATTATAGCCTGGTAATGCAGGGGTGCTCTCTGGAGCCTTGAACCAGGTCTCTGCCACTGCACAGACATCGATGTTCTCCATTTTAAGGAGTGCCTCAACTGAGTGCATTTTGAGGTTTAGATTTCTAGCATTGAGTAGCATTACCCTCAGAATTTGATTGCTTGAACCTGTTACGGTGGTGAATTTGGCATTTGAACCTTGCCTAAAAAAGGCACTATGGGGGCAGCAAGAGCCTTAGCCAATATCCGGAATCCCAGGGGCAACAGGTGCAGGCCATCTCTGGCAAAGCATTGTGGTCTGTCGGCCATGTTGTCCCAGGCAGACAGACACTGGATCCCCTTAGAATGGCACCAGAAATGTAGCCAACTGTTGAAGTCCATCATTTTGTCCTTGTACTGTGGTATCAGGATGTTACTCTGGGCTAGGGTCATACCTGCCTGGGCTACAAGATCCGAGAGCTCCTCCATGTCTCTTTTCATGTAGTCCAGGGAGGTACATCTCAGGTCATTCACACCAACCTGGACAATGACAGAGTCATATTTGTACTTGTGGAGTGACCTGAGTGTGTGCGTTATGTGGCGGATCCTGGCACCCGACAGGCAGCTGACAGTAACTTTCTCCTTGTTTGGCCTGGTGAGTGGGACATCAGTGTGCCTGACTATAGAGTCACCTATGACTAGTGTGTTGGGTACGTTGCTTTGCCTTATGGGCTGAGGTTGAGTGGCACACTGATTTTGTGGGCTATGTGTCATTTGGGTAGCGTTGCGGGGGTGGTGGTTGTCTGCGTTTCAACTTGGGAGGTCTCTGTTGCTTGGGCAGATTTTTATTGAGAGCCTCCGTGAATGTAGTTGTGTGCTTTGTGTTTCTATGTGTGGGTTTTGAAGGACTGTGTGTTGAGTGTGGTGTGGTGTACGTGTTAACCATCTCCTCTTGACTGTCTGGTCCAGTCTTGGCTGGAGAGAGCTTGGCTTCCAGTTTGTCTATATAAGTGCATCTCTCACAGGTTGCAGTGTTGGGTGGTAGGAGGAGTGGGATGTCAGTGCATATGAGGCAATTGCTACATTGCCCCAAGATGCCCAGATTCATCAGGTGGACAGGAGAAAACACCATGAGCTGACCCATGGACATGCCTGGATAGGTGCTTATTAATTTAAGTACTAAGAACGGTTTTCCTCTTGACAAGTGAGAAAAGTCGAGTGCTGTAGTAATTTGTAGTTTATTTAGTGCTTGCAATGAGTTCTGAGCAAGTGCTGAGCACAAGGAAACAGTTTTGGGTGCTGAAACTAAAAAATAACTGGTTAGTTCTAGCAAAAACTAGCTAGTTTTAGCACCAATCCCAAGAAGAGATGCAGGCCATGGCCTGTTTGGTGATCCACAGTCTTGTCCCAGATGATGCAAGGGTCTGCAGGCTAGTAGCCTTTTTCTTGTAGATGCCTCGAAAAGCAACCAGACCAATCAGGTATGTTAAGCACAGACACTCACTCTCCAACCAGAAAGAGTCAGGAATCAATGTACTCTGCTCCTACTCTCACCAGGATCAGAATATAAGCACAGCTTCTAAGCTGCCATCTATAAAGCAGTTAATTAAGCTTTCTCGTGATCATCAGTCTCCAGGAAATAATGCAACTGCACTCCTTCTCTCAACAGGAGAAAACAGAAGCACTAATCCCAAGATGACTACTGAGAAGCAGAATGTGGGCTCTACAATAACTGGTGGTCTTGCAATAGATGTTTAAAGGTAAGATGAAAAAAATGGTTTATCCTAAACACTGCAGTGTGCACTAGAGGAGTTAGATTGCATAGCCAAATTGTCCTCCTCTTCCCCCCCAACAACCCCTCTGGCCCCCACTAACCACTTACACCCCTCCCCATCCCTTTCAACCTTGAACCTATCCCTATAAGTACTATAAAAAGACTACTGCTCCAACTCAAACCAAGCAGGAATGTACCTGACAATCTCCCAGCAGCTTTCCTAAAATTATCTGCTGACAGTATAGTCCTCCCCATTTCTATCTTGATCAACAGATCCATCCATGTGGCAACATGTCCCATCCATCAGGCACCATGCATACATCATCCCAGCTCACAAAGGAGGCAAAAACACAGACACCTCCAATTTCAGGCCTATAGCTATCCTTTCTCCTCTTTCAAAAATCCTGGAGAACTGTATCCATACTCAACTCGTGTCATATCTGACTCATAACACCTTCTTACCCCTACTCAACATGGCTTCTGCCCTGGCCAAAGTACCATGACTGCCCTCCTAGCCTTTCTCGAAACCATAAACCAAGCTCGCGACTCTGGTAAACTTGTATCTTCCCTGTTCCTTGACCTATCCAAAGCTTATGACACCATCTCCCACCCTCTAATCTTAACACAACTCACATCTCTCAACCTCACCACCTCCACCTTATCCTGGCTCTCAAGCTACCTCTCCGAGCATCAATAAGCCATTCAATGGAAATCCTCAAGCTGCCCCTTTCTGCACACCCCCACTGGGGTCCTGCAAATTTCAGTTCTAGGACCACTACTTTTCAATATATTTATTGACAACTCTCACTACGCCATCCTTGACTCATCAATAATCGAATATGCAGATGACTCAACAATCATCTGCTCAGCTTACTTCCCCCTCCGACCTACTTCTAAAAACTCAGTCAGCCTTCTCTAAAACAGAATCCTGGATGATAAAGAACCACCTTGCCCTAAATGCTAATAAAACCAAACTGATGATCTTTTCCCCCTCTAGAAACTCCCCAATTGACAAAAACTGTTTCTCGATACATAGTAAAAATAATATCCCAATCAAAATTGTATTTAATACCAAACTCCTTGGTGTCATCATTGACGAGCATTTAAAATTTGACACCCATATTCAATCAACCATCAAAAAAAACCCACCAAAAATTCGGAATTCTATACAGACATTACTCCTACATCTCCCCCTCCACCAGAAAAAAACCCTAACTTCCTCCTACCTCCTCCCCTCTCTTATGTACAGTGCCCCTCTGCTAAACAATCTCCAACTCAGCCTAAAAATCCAAACTCGAATCATTTTATAATAAAATAAGCAAATTTGCTACCAACTCAAAAAATTCCTTCCACCACTGCCACTCTCTCCATACCCTACACTGGCTCGAACTGTCCAATTACTTAACCTTGCTTAAACTCAACACTCACAAGATCATCCACAAACCTTCTACCACATTACCTCCCTACATTCCTAACCGCTCACTCAGATCAGAAAACCAAATCCTCCAACAAATCTACAAACCCTCACGACCACCTGGCCACCTCCTGCTTTCCTGCTCTATTTCTAAACTATGGCATTCTCTCCCCCCTCCCACTCTTCGCAATACCCCTGTCCACACCAAATTTAAATCCCTCGTCCTCCTATCTTACTACAAAATGGATATGCGCATCCTACTCCCCAACAAAACTTCCCCCAATAGCCATTCACTTCTCCGCCCTCTGCTACAACTACTTCACATCATACCTCTCAACCTGAAAACATCAAAAATCTGAACAATGCCCATGAAAAATAGGTACAAATCTGTATGCTGATTAACATCAAATTTCCATACATAATTACGTAACCCGCCCACTCCGATAGAATTGTGGGATACCGACTTTCAAATGCAAACTGAAGAACAGACAACCAAAATATGGCACCAGTGTCCCCCTGCAGCCATTTCAATGTCCCATTACCTATTTCACCCCACTTACCATAAACACTAATGTGTGCATACTGCTTTACTTTTACAATGATTATATGGATTTTATTTTTACATTTTATAGCACAATGCGCAAACACTTATAGACATCTGCTAAACAAAGCTGCTAAACAAAGCAATACTGTCTCGCAATGAAAATAGACTTGGCAATAAAACTTCTCTGCCCTTGAAATTTACATTAATTGAAAAAGCATTGAAACCCGCACCACATCAAAGAAAATACATCTGGCCATTGGTGGATAATGATTACCTTTGGGTTGTTTTCAAATCATTGGCCCCTTGCACATAAAACAAGAAACATACATGTGTTCTTTGCTGCACCTTCCTGATTTTATTAAATTATATTCCTTGTATAATACAACTGCGGTGGTGGTGCTGCGGTAGCGTTGTCGCCTTACAGTAAGACGATGTCCTGTTCGATTCTCAGCTAGAGCGTCTTCTGTGTGGAGACATGCGTGAATAGGCGTACCTTCGTTGAAGGTTGTGCGTCAGGGCCGGCAACTCGGCACGTAAAAATCTACTGCCAATCATTAGTGGACCGGAGTTCCGCTGTGGCGACCCTTAACCTGGAAAAGCCGAAAGACACAGCAGCAGCACAGCATATTCCTTGTATAATACAGCACACTTGTTAGACAGAGTGCATTTTAAATTTCTTTGAAGATTTTTCCAGTAGGCAGTGAAACAAAATGCATGAACCAATAATGACAAAACTGCTCAATTCAGAACATTTCCATCATAAAAGTCTACTTCCACACCCACACTCTCTCTCTCTCTATATATATATATATATATATATATATATATATATATATATATATATAGACAGTAGTGTAAGCCATAGACATCTTGCACAGCTTCTCACACTTGCTTTCAATTTCAGCTTTTTTTTTTGGGGGGGGGGGCAAACATTTTGGAAAGTTGCTAGAATAAAATGTGTTACCATGATGCATTTCACTGTCAAGTCTTGAACCCAGGACCCTGTGCACTACAGTCAAAGCAACATACCACTATGCCAAATCAGCAGTTTCCTGAAAGACAGGAAGACTGAAACTTAAATGGCTATCCTTTAGTGAATTCAGTTCTCACTTCTCACCATAGCTCTCAACCTCTTAGCACAAAAAACTTGGACAAAGCCAATAATGGGGGGAAACAGAATTCAGTTCTCACTTCTCACCATAGGTCTCAATGTCTTAGCACAAAAAACCTGGACAAAGCCAATAATGGGGGAATACAGCCCCAAAACAGGGACAACTTTCAAATACTGATCTTATAAACTTAGAAAATTGCTAGAATCAAAGGTTTTGTGTTATTTATTTTCTGAAGAATATGAAGTCTGAAATTCAAATGCCTGTCATTATTTAGTAAATTCAATCCTTCAGTGATTTGCCACAAAAACCTGAAAACCACAGATTTTATGAGGAACAGATATGAAGCATAACCTTATGTTACTCAGATTATAAGTACTATAATACAAGCATTTTGAAATTCTCCAAGGCAGTGTAAAAAATACTTAGCTGGTGCTGGAGTACTGACCTTGCTTTTAATGTCAGTAAATTTGGCTTCATGAAACTTTGTATCATGATTGCAAAATGGCTATATCATTAAAAATGTTCTTAAAAATCTAGGAATGGTGGTAGTCAGAAATCTCTGCAGGCCACTTTGCTAGATAAGACCTCTACTCAGATTGGACGGCCATGGTGGCGCAGTGGTTAGCGTTGCCGCCTCACAGCAAGAGGCTCTCTGGTTCAATCCGCGTCTGGGGTACCTTCTGTATGGAGTCTGCATGTCCACCCTGTGGTCGCGTGGGTTTCCTCCGGGTGCTCCTGTTTCCTCCCACATCCCAAAGACATGCTGTAGGTGGACTGGACACTCTAAATTGGCCTTAGGTGTGAGTGCGTGTGTGCCTTCTGTGGAAGGTTGGGCGCCGGGCTGGTAACTCAACACCGTAAAACTCCACTGCCAATCATAAGCGGACAGGTGGTCCGCTGTGACGACCCCTAACCAGGAAAAGCCGAAAGAAGAAGGCTTATGTTACTCAGATTGAAATGTTGACACAACTGATTACCAAGAGCCCATATTCCACAATTGTATCCGAAAAGAACAGTTCATAAAGAAGACCCCCCCCCCAAGTAAAGAGTCTAGAGGAACACCACAAAGTCTCATCAAGATACTATTGGATTCACAAACAGTCTGCATTTCCACACAAACATCTTGTGCAGTATAAGCAAACATGCCAGTAGCATGATTCACTAAATGGAATCGCCTTAGTGTTACACACTCAGTATGTATACATACCACAAATTAACTGCAGAAAGAACACTGAAGCTCAACTGTTCCTTCTTCTTCCCAGAGAGAATAAAATACAATAAATTGTTACTGGACGTCAACATACATTTAGGTCACTAAGGAGGCAGTGAGGGATTATAGGTTGACAAACATATGCTGCAGATGATTGAAATATTACAAAAGTAATGTGTAGATGTAACGGTAGCTGTACCTGCAGCCTGATGTTTAGAATATATCACACACAAGAACATTTCAAGCAGGAAATATGGTGCCCACCTCCTACTGCCTCTGTGTCCTACTGTTCTCCATTGTATTACCTCTGTCTCTGCAACTCACTGTCAGTTTGGCACAGGGGGATGGCAACAAACCACATGTACTCCCTGCTCCATTGTTATGAAGGGGTGGACCCACAGAAGCTTTAGCTTCCTTAGCCATGACAGCAGAGAAGGAACCATTGCCACATTATAATAAATGGATTCGGCACTGTCATTATTCTCAATGGTAGCAGCTAGTTTCTAACACTATTTGAGGGGGAGCAGTAGGGTCTAGTAGTCGCACCTCAATGTTGTGACTGTTACAACTTCTACCACAGACACCACTGCAGCTCTTAAAAATTGCATGTTGAAGAGCATTATTAACTGCATTTTTACTAATGCTGCTGTTCATTAATATGCTTTCAAGTACAAAGGTTTGATGTGCTAATTTGGTATTCAGAAAGAAAGGAAGCATGACAGGGTTAGACAGCTAGGTTCCTCCCATGAAAAATTGAGAAAAAGTATAAAGTGTACTAAATTCAAATGCCCTTAAGTGTTCACCTGGATGCTTCTCAGACTGGGTTCCAATATAAAAAGACTAGTTTAAACATCTGTAGCTTCTAGCATCCTGACATTAACTGGTGCATCTCTAAGTACTCACAGCAAACAAAATCTTAAATAATTCAGTCCACAAAACAGTTTGATTTACTCTCATTACCAGAATGCAAAGAACCCACATTCAACAATGATAATTTACTCTCATTACCAGAATGCAAAGAACCCACATTCAACAATGATAATACTTCCACACTCCTAGTTTAGTTCAAAGTCTTACTTAAGACACTACATTGGTTTAATCTGTTAGATGACAATACATCAGGTGCTTAATTCTGAAATACCCTGTATAGTCTTACCACTAAAACTGCTGCTGTTTCTAGTACGCAAAAAACATTTAAATCATACTGGCTTTTGTTGAAGAGCTTGCTTTATTTTTAATACTAGAGTGCAGAAGTAATGTGAGCATTTTGTTTTATTTAACATCAATGAGGGTAATGGGGAAGACCACGGGGGGGGGGGGGGGGGGTGCAAGGATTTATAGGCAGTAATAATTCTGGACATGCAGCATGTGTGCAGATTTAAGAAGGAAGACTGGCGATACAAAGGTAAATTCAGTCCATTTTTCCTCAGCTGGCTTAGATGTGTTGTAAACTTCTGAAAAGCAAATAAATTACTATTTCGGTGTTTGCTTTTTTTCACTGTGAGGCTCACAAAGGCAACAAAAGTGAAGTTTTTTTTTCTTTTTCTTTTTTTTTTACAGACATCTAAATATAGCAAGATGTCATCTCGTTACGCTTTCTTTCCTTCCAAACATGAACATGGGGTTGAACACAAAAAAAAAAGGGTCACAGTGGTCTGACTGTTCCTGCTTTTGTACATTTTGTTCATAACCAGTCACAACACTGATTTACAGTTCTAAATGCCTGTAAAATGCTAACAAAATGCAGACGTAATCCAGCACAGATGCTGCATACCATATATAGTCATGCATTAATCACTGTTGTACATCAAGCAATAGTTATATCAAGTAGCTGTATAAAAAATCCACAAAACAATCATAATTCTGCATCACAAACCAAATATCAATCTCTAATTTAAAGGCTAATACTGAGTACAAACTGTTGCCTGAATGTAGCAGAAAGTTATGATAGTATAACAAAAGTTCGATTTTTAAACATTACAGAATTATATCAGTTAGTTCTTAAGAGGCTCCTTTGCAGAGGGCTGAACACTCAAATGAATCCTTCTGTACCCTCCTATATGTCTCTTCTTGAGTATCTAGACATTCCATGCTTTGAGCATGCATGACTCCATAGTTTGCAGATGACATCCCTACAGTGAGGTTTAATGAAACAGACATGTCCCCAGGAAGGCTAGTACCTAAATTTCAAACATGAAGCTGCAACAGGAAGAAAATACACTAAATGACAAAGTTATGAACTTTAAAATCTGAGATTTGCTTGCAGTAGCATGAACAAGGATAATGGTAAAGAAAAAAAAATGTGGAAAAGCAGCCTTCCAAAAAATGTTGAGATTTTGGAAAGGAGAACCAAAAAAAAAAAGAAAAAAAAAACTTTGTAAAGGTTTGCACCAACGACCATATAGACATGGCAGAGATGCATGTTGTGTATACAGTTTTAACCATGTAATAGAAGTATTGACCACTTGGACTGCCCTGTCTTTGCACTGGCCAAGAGACTCTTGACTTTGAGAATGTAGCTATCAATCCATCTGGAGAGGGTATCTCCAGGAAATGTGAAAGTTTCCTTGCCAAGGGCAAAGGAATGACCAACTGGTCTATATTGTTATACTTACTGACCTGGATGAGGTAAAACCAGGACTAATAAATATTAACAATATGAAGCATGCTTTCCCTTTATCCTTACTTTCTGCACCTAGGAAGAGAACCAAGAAGTGAACAGACCAGCTAAGCGGTAGTCATAAATCTACCTCAGTGAAAGCAAGACCACCCTAGAACCTATGGTTTCAAAATTCATCAGACTGAGGTGACAGTCTCCAAGAAGAGGGTCTTATAGACTGCAAATTTATGAACCTACAAACTAGGTGGATTAAATGTACATGGGAAAAGCTCACTTCAAAACTCAGTCTGAGATAGCTCAGTGTTGTTCTTTCTACCAGACTATAATATTTTAAAATGTCCAAAGCCACACCTCATCAATCTCTTCTACCCATCAACCTCTTCTACCAAGAAATCTGGACAACACCTAAAATAATGGGGGGGACAAAGGACCAAAAATAGGGGCAGATGTTAAATACTACTCTTATAAATGCAGAAAGTTGCTAGAATTACAGGATTTGTGTTAACATTCATTTTCTGAGGGATATAAAATCTGAAACTCAAATGTATGTCATTATTTAATGGTTTCAGTCCTCAGTGATTTGCCAGAAAACCACAAATGTTATAAAGAAGAAACCAAAAATCGGGATAGTTGTGAGGTATGTTTGAAATGCGTATTATGTAGCTATATGAGACAGATTCAGAAAACTTGGAACTTTGAAACTGGGGAGGAAGAGGCTATGATTTACCAGGATGGAAAACCTTTCTCATGTAGGTAAGCATGAGTTGGTAAACTTCTAAGATTTGCCTGGTTGAATAAGCAGAAATACAACAAGCTAATCTTGCAAGTGGACATGACCATCTTGCAACAGAGCCAGAGCATTGAGTATCTGGACTGGAGTAACCTCTGGACAGGTAAAAACATGAAATGTATAGAACTAAACTTCTGAGTCACTACTGAGTGATGGAGAATGAGATCTGGCCATTTTACATGAACTTTAGCCACGATAAGGAATGACAGGGAATTAAGTATGCACCACAGGTGTATCTATCTAAGCTTATTGAGGATATAGCAACTACCCATTCCTCAATGGAGGAAGCAGAATCATTGTAGGACTGTACTCATCCAAATAGTGAAGAGCTGACATCCAGAGTGCTCCAAATGGCCTGAACAACGTCTTACTGAAGAAATCATTCAGGTCATCTGGATGATGTCTTCCTGAAGTCAAAGCTCTAAGACAGCAGTTGAGCTGTGACTGACAGTAAAATTTGATTCTCCCCAAGATATGGGCCACTCACAGCAATATGTTAAGGCTAGTGATCCCCCCCTCAAAAAAAAAAAGATTCTGTACACAGAGTGTAAATACAGATCTCTCCCTACTTTGGTTTCAATATCATTGCCTCATTACTCAAACTCATAAACAAAAGCTATATATAGGGGGTGGGGTCTAAAACCACATGAACTACCATAGCTGAAGCAGAATGAAATAAACTGTTTTTCCAGATGAGTTATTTGACCTTGAACACCCAAATTGGACTTCCCATCACCTCCAGAAATGTATCAGATGAAACACTGCATCACAGAGGATATAAGAAAGGAAAACATAATCTTTAGGCTATGGAACGAAGCTCGCCATCCTGGCAAACGGGTTCAAAAACAAGGAGGAGATCTGAGTGGGAATAACTCTACAGCCAGTAACAGTAAACCATTCAGTCCAAGACTCCAACAGAGAAGCTTCAGAACTTTTAAGATCATTACTGCCATTACCTTCAAAAGGTGAGCTTGAACAAATCTCTGTGACTAGATTCAAAAAGCTAGATCCCTAAGCACCAGGGCTTACTCCAAAGAAAGAAAAGGGAAAGCACTGCACCAGAAACAGGGAATGTCCTTCTGGGTTGTTGATTACCCCAGGTGACCAAAACCAAGGCAGAGTGTACGTTAGCACCAACACAGAATTCTTGATAGCAGCTTCCAGCAGCTGGTGAACCAGTTAAACAAATATAAAAAAAATGTCCTGCTGGAAGGCTTTACTCTCACAGTGTCTAGACAAAGATCTTGAACTGGAGGAAAGGCCAAAAAAACAACACTCTGTACTAAAAGTGCTGCCCACCTATAGCAAAGTGTGTAAACCTTGTCTGGCTCCCAAATGCTGATGGGTCAACAGGCATCCATCATGGTGGTCAACATCATTTAAAGCTCTCTAGAAAAAGTATTGGTTACTGTACCAAAACATAACTGAAATAAAGGATAGAAGAAGCTACTTAACTTGTGAAAGAACAGAAAAAATAAAGATACAGAACATATTACCCTGTTTCCTTGGTACAACAGTCTCCAAGGACTTCACAGCTTATAGTGCCTACGACTATTCAGTGCTCACCTCCTTGTTAAATACTGAAGCAAGTTTGGTACAACCAGAACAGCTTGAGCACATGGCCTGTTCTGAATATGCTCAGAACTTGCATGTTCTGGGTGATAACTCTCAAAGCAGGGGAAATTACAAACTCCTTCCTATTACAGTAGCCTGAGGGAGACAATCAAGACAGCTGAGGAACAGAATAGGAAGAAGCCTTCTAAGGAGACTCTCCTGGAAGGGTGTTCTGAGGCCTGATAGACCTCTCTGTGACATGGCTCTCTCTTTCGCCTAAATGAATGGGACAATTCGCAGAAAGGGCTGTATTGAACCCATGGGATCTGCTTGGGGGGGTGAACAGTGGAAGACAGTTTTCTACATCATTCATACAACAGAGAGAATGACTAGCAGAATGGGTAACCACTATTCAAAGCCACTTCAAGTTATTAAAGACTATGTACATCTTACAATAGTTGCCTTAAAGTAATTAAATGTTGTTCATTTGTTAGTTTTTCATAACAGTAGTGCTAACAATTCTGAAAAGATACAACACAGATCAAGCAGGAAAGAACCCATTTAAGCAGGCTGTACACATCAACTTTTAATGTTTACTCAGTGTTTAACATTGCTTATTAGTGAGCTATAACAGACCTCAAGCCAATTAACATGTCTGCAGATCAAGTGATGATCCCATATTTGATACGCTACATACCACTGAAGAGGTTCAAAGGTGCAAGTTGAAATTGGACTACATTATGTTACCATTTTTATCACAACTGAGAGCAAGACAAGTCAGTCTGCATACACAGCAATGTAGACTAGAGATCAGTTTCATAACTTCATGTTATTTTTTCAAGTAGATAAATCTGCAAATGCACTAAAAGTGAAGCCTTTTAGCCAGGACACAGCAAGAGTTCATATGATATGAACAATTTGTAGCAGACAAATAATCAGCAAGTTTTATTTATTTATTTATTTACTTTTTAACCAGGTAAGCCCATTAGATACAACAGTCCCTTTTTAAGGGTGACCCAAGAGCACTGTCTGGTTAAGCGTCTTGCTCAAAATTACACAACAGGAAAATGGAGGTGGAAAGATTGAAACTCTTTGCCTTAAACTACAGAAAGCAGCCTGTTAACAGCTCAAAACCTTTATCCTTGTGCTAACTGCCAAAGACAGATGCTGCTTTATCCATTCCTTTCTGCTCTCTCTCAATTTATGGAATAATCTTACTAACAATCCTCAAATGGTGTAGTTCTAAATCCTGATCGTCTGACATATTGCCCTGAGAGTTTGACTTATTTGTCTGCTAAGCCACTCTATAGCCCTTGGCTTCATGTATGACATCTACAGCTTAACCAAGGGTTCTGTCCTGCATTAACAACACTGCCTTCAAACAAGCTACATTTTTCTTAAGAACACTCCCAACCAGTTTTAATACACCATGACCTATTTTCCAACATCTTAAATGGATCTGTGCACCATACCTGTCTTAGGACACCAAAGACATGCCAAGTGCTCTCTGAATTATGAGAATGACTCCCTCACACTACTGAAATGCAAAAGACCCTCCCCTTAAAGCGGGTCCCCTTCAGTAGTAAGCATCTGAAAAGCACAACAGCTAAAGTTTTTGCAGAATATCTCTAAGCCTCTAAACATACATTAGTGTACGTTTAAAATGCAGCACACGCGCTTTCACATTACATATCCATAGAACAGTTCATTCAGATATAGCTACAAGTAGCTAGCAGCCCCATTAGGCAACTGCAGGAGAAACGAAACTGCACTCACAGATTTCACCAGGAAGACACTTTTGAGTGGTTAACTGCACTGTGCAGACGGGAGGGCAATGACATCATTCTCAGTTCCAAACAGCATTAACAGCAGCTTAAAGCTTGATAAAAAAAAATGAAACTTTGACTGGCATGAATACTGGAAGATTTACTGAAGCAAAGTAATTCAAACATTTTGCAAGATGAATTGTTCACTGTGTGCACAAAGAGAATGAAACATTTTCTCTAACCTTTGGCTGTTTTCCTGTTTTAAATGTGCAGACACTAAACATAAGGAACTGTGGTGACTTCACTGAGGTTTTATATAAAGAAGCCTAAAAAGAAAAATTGAGCTTCCTGATGAAATGTTGGCACTTGAAATTGAGTGCTGACGTAGTGAAAAAAAAAAAAAGATAAAAAAATACGGGAGAAGAGCGAACTTCGCTACCCCTGTACCCCACCAAACATAATTATATACACAAACTATGAGACTGCCATACCTCAGAGAAAAGGGAATATTCCAAGAAATGGGCACATAGGACTTTGTATATGTAAGTCCATTTTTCAGCCATTCAGTCTCTACATTAAGAGGCTTGCTACAGCTGGTCATGGCTCCTGACATTTAAACAGTTACCAGAATAGGGACTATGATCATCTTTCTCTAAGCAAGCCTACAATTAACTTCACTAGATGGAACACTTAATATCTCTAGGTCTGTACCCAAAACTGCACAGCCATATTTCCAAACAGGTTCACCACACTTAATCATCCTTATCTAGCCAACTGTTTGCACTCTGGGCAGCATTCACTACCTGCTTCTTAGCTGATGAACCCAAATGCAAGTTGTGCTCCAGCATCCTCTGTACTATGCTCACTTCAAATACAATATTCACAGTAGCAAAAAGAAAAGAAAAATGGAAAATCAATAAATGCATAAAAGTTGTCATTTCATTAGTGTGCCTGGAAGTGGCATTACCTATCAACCATACACACAAAAACAAAAATTCACATGGGTAAAGTAGCATTTTTTTCTTACTGTAATCTAAAAATACATGGTTTATTTAAAGGCCAAATTAACAGCTTCCACAGGCCATATCCTGGCTATAAGCTGTATTTATAGAAAGAAGTGAACAACTGTCTATTGCTACATCCTTAACAGTGGAAAGGTAGCTATCATTTTTCTTAACGAATCCAATGATATTTTGTCACAATTTGCTGAGAAGTACCTTGTCCCTCATGAGCTCAGCTAAGATAGCCTGATGTAATTCCATACGGAATGATGAAAGCCTGAGCATTTGGCCCTAAGTTGAAAAGGAAAGGTGTACCTAGTAGTGCACCAGTAATGCGTATGTTATGAAACTGCAGGCAGAGAGAACTTTCCAATTATACTGGAAACTCCAGGGCTGGACGACTTACACCTCAAGCTCATAGTAAGAACACAGTGAAGGGGTCAAAGGGGGGCTGCATATCCTGAGTGCAGAAGTTTGACATTTTTAAGACCACTCATGTGAGAGGGTACAGCCATATTTCCTCAAGTGTTCTAACCATGGCAGAATGCCTGAAGAAGAAATATCTTACAGATACTTTAATCTCAGCATCGTCATCCTTAGGTTTATAGGCCATTACCATGTCAAAGGTATAGTGGGGTTCCATGTGGGTTCTATGGAACCCTATCAAAGGTGCAGGGTTAAGAATTTTCTTTTAGCCTTCCCAGTTTTACACACTGGGAAGTCTAGGTACAATTTCCATGTCTTGATCCACCACTAAAGCCTGCAGTGAATAACTACTATAAAATCTTCTTCGGGCTATGCTATGTAACTATGAAATGTAAGCAGCTACTGTATGGAGCTGTACATAATTCTGCAGCATAACTGCAGCTAAAATGCCACTCTTCTGCCACAGTGTCCCAGTGTCCTGCATGCTGCATACTGAAAAAAAAAAATAAACAAATAAACTGCCTCCACTTATCGGCTAAAAAACATCTCTCTTTTCTATCTCAAGCAGCCATCAGCAAAGTACATCTCTCAGCTAGAATACGGTCTACCCATTTTTTCATACACCTCCAAGAAAACCACCACCACACTCCATACAAGCTGCAACATCATCTGTTGATGCAAACTCACCCTTCCATAAGCATCAATATATCACTTTAGAAAAGCCAAATGGCTACCTGTTAGGATCCTAACTCTAATACATCAACACAGACATTTACTCACTTTGCAGCTAAACTTCACGAAAAAGCCTCCTCATACAACCTGAGAGACAGTTCACAAGTCACACTACCTCTTATTACCCCTAAAACCAAACTCCATTGCACTGCACATGCATTCTCCTCCTAGGCATCATCTCCTCATTGACCTAAAGGAAATCACCACTTACTCCAAATTCAAATTACAACTCAAAACACACCTTTTAATCTAAGCTAAATGTTCAATTCAGCACAGGATAAACCACTTAACACACTATCTCCTTCTCCTTTCCAGTTCTCTTTTCCTCTCAAAAAATTACTGAAGGTTGTACTGAGCTGAACTGAGGTGGGCTACCAGCCACAACTTGAGATACCAAACAACTACAGGCTTTTGAGCTTCCAAAAAAAACATATGTTGCCTGTTTTTGGCTTATTTATACTATTTACTGCACTTTTTATTGCCTGCCATCTACTTTTATACTGTATTTGTTTACTGTGTACTAAATTACACTGTTTATGTATTTACTGGTAGTTTTTCACTGTTGTAAAACCAACTGTTCTGTCTCCTCTGGTTTTTCCACCAAGGAGTACTTAATTTCCCACTGAAACTAGGGTAGCTAGTAGCTGTAGCACAGTCCAGATCCAGGTCTGCTGCTTCTGGAACTGTTTGTAGTGGTTTGTTTGTTCTGAGCACATTTTCCAGGCCATCTTGGATTGGAAGGGGCCTATTTGCACTTTTGTGAGAGAACTGTGTTTGACTGGCACCTGACTACTAAAGGGAAGCCAATCTAGGACTTGAATAAGCATCCTCATTGGTCCTTTTAAATTTTGTTAAGAGTTTTTTTTTTTCAAGTTTTAGCTTCTGGTATTTAGGCCCTGTTTCTGAGCAGTTTCTACTCGTTTGCGCTTCGTGCAGCACTGCACACTGCCATGCAATTGTGGGCCAAAGCCAGTTTCCCCTTAAAACCCAGGCAGACATATTTGTTCGCCGAGCTCCTCTGTGATAATTTCTGAAAAGCCAGTCTTCAACCTAGCATTATGGACAGTTGGACTACCCTCGTTTCTCCTGTCAACCTTGTTGATGTGTCTCTTGAGCCAGTGTAGCAATTGCCTCATGTACACAGACAAACAATTAATTACACAGTCTAGTACAGAGAGTGAGAGATGTATTTACACCAAGAATCTAGATTCCATGCACTCTCTCATTCAAAACAGTAAGATGGAGAAGGGTGTCAACTCACCCACCACTACGTATTCACATAATACTGCTACTCATACACATATCACTACTTATACACATAGTACGCATCAAACACGTAAATCCACATATGTGGAGGTTCTCTCAAAAAACGTTATCGAAACATCTGAGACCTCCAAAACACAAGCTTGCTACAGCTAACACAGTCTCCACCGCACCCATGACACATGGCAATACCATTGTCTCACCCACCAAGCCCGTAAGGGGTAAAACTCAAAACCAAGTTTTCTTGTCATTGGAAACTCAATAGTGACACACATGGATGTCCCACTCACCACGATGGACAAGGAGAAAGTCACAGTCAGCTGCCTGTCCGGTGCCAGGATTTGTCAAATCACGCATGCACTCTCAGCAACAAGTACCATTAAGACTCTGTCATAGTTCATGTTGGTGTGAATGACCTGAGATGTACCTCACTGGACTATATGAAGACAGACATGGTTGAGATCACCCAGTAAGTGTCCCAGGCAGGTATGTCCCTAACCTTGAACAGCATACTACCCTCACTTAGAATGATGCCACAGTATAAATAAAACATGATTGCCTTCAATAGTTGGCTTAGTTTTTGGTGTCATTCCAAGGGGATCCAGTTCCTGTCTGCCTAAGAAGCCATGGTTGACAAACCTTGTTGCTTTGCCAGAGACAGTTTGCACCTGGTACCCCTAGGCTTTTGGCTACTGGCAAAGGCTCTTGCCTTCCCCATAGTGCCTTTTTTAGGCAAGGTCTCAAAAACATTACCGACATGAAATTAACAAATCAGAACAAAATAAGGGTCATGCTGCTAAATGCTAGTAGCTTAAACCAAACACTGCACTCCCTGGAAGCACTTCTTTCACTAGAAGATGTAGATGTCTGTGCAGTCACAGAAACAGAGTACTTCCCTGGCCCTGCAATGCTACAATGCCTTCCACATCTCTAGACCACAAAATGAACTTGTGAAAACCAAAGGAGGAAGTGTTTCAATCTATACTAGAGATAAATTTATCTCATGTCTAGTTAGACTGGACAGCTCCATGAAGTTAATCCATGTCTGGGTTACAGAGGTAAGACCCCCATTCAAGTCCTAGCCAGTTATAGATCCCCCTCCATGGGTCATGACACCCATGAAGCCTACTTAACCAAACTGAAGACAATCCAAATTTTACTGAACACACTGGTTAAAGGGGTTTTCAATTATCCAATCATCAACAGGGAAACCTCCTCTACCCTACACTCGCTAGCACAAAAGTTCCTTGACTTTGTGAATTCAAATGCCCTGAAGCAATTTGCCCATACCCCAACAAGAGGAACAAACATTCTAAATCTGGTCCTCACCATGTCAAACATGTGCACTGCTGAAATTGCTGAACTTTCATTAGTTAAAACTGACCACAAATCAGTCACCTTCGAACTGACACTAACACCAGAATGCACTAAAGGTGAAATCAGACTAAAAAACTTCACGAAGGCAAACTATAACCTCCTAGGCGAAAGTATAAATGAATCCAAGCCCCACACAAAGCTGAAAGTGGTAACTATGCTGAAGTATACACTTAAGCCCTGTACAATCACTTGCATAAGTGTATAAACTTGGCTGTACCAGACAGAATCAAAGCCAGAGCCCCAAGTAAAATCAAGCTGCAATGGTGGACTTCCAGCATCAACAAATTCTACAATAAATGCAAAACGTTACTGTCCAAGAAAACAAATACAAGGATCCAACAATGGAAAAGCACCCTCCTCAGCCTTAAAAGGCAAATAAGACAACTTGTCAAATTCTCTAAGAGCACCTTTGAGATAAACGTAGCAAGTATTGCCAAGGATAACCATAAGGCCTTTTACAGCTATGTACATAACCTAAAGGGTAGGACTCATGTATGTGCAGAACTGCTGGCCAAAGATATCATACACACTGATAGGTCTGGCAAAAATTTCACTTCCGTATCCCCTCTGAACTTACAACAAACCCTCCCCCAAACTCCCCCACCACCTTATGTATCTGAAGAGCAGGTCCTTAAAGCCCTGTCCAAGGCAAAGAAGACAGCCTCTATAGAATCAGATGATATCCCAGGCTGTCTTCTAAACAGGCTTAAACATGAACTAGCATCACCACTAAGTAACCTTTTCAATCATAGCTTAACCACAGGCTTTGTTCCTGTGGAATGGAGAAGAGCTACAGTTATTCCCCTCTACAAAGGTGACTTAGAAACAGACCTGGGGAATTACAGACCCATGAGCCTGACCAGTCTCATCTGTAAGGCCATGGAATGTACCATTATGGACTTCATAAATAAGGCATAGGTGACCTCCAAACCCTCCAAATCCTACCCAATTTGGCTTCATGAAGAGCAGATCCTGCCTGCTAAATCTGATGGATTTCTCTGAAAGTGTGACCAAGGCCATTGATGAGGACAAATCTGTGCACACAGTATACCTTGACATGGCAAAGGCTTCTGACACACTCCCACATTCAAGCATTGCTGATAGACTTAGCAAACTGAATGTAAACCCCTTTGTTGTAAGATGGGGTGCCAACTGTCTCACAAACCGGACGCACACTATCAAAGTGGATGACTACACATCAACCAGCAGACCTGTTACGAGTGGGGTGCCACAGGGGTCAGTGTTGTTTGGTACATACTTCTCAGAAGTTCAGATCAAAACTAAAGGGTTGTGGCTGACCAAGATTCCAGATGAATGCCAACTAGGTGCAATCACTGAATCCCCAAATGATGCCAGTATACTCCAGGAGGGTCTCACACAGACCAACGACTGATGTATTAGTCATGGTCTCAAACTGAATGCACAAACAATGTCCCTTCACACTATCAAATCAATAACAATACCCTAAGTACCCATGAAGTGGTAAGGGACTTGGGATCACAGGTTGACTGCGACCTTAAGTTCGACCACCACGTGTCTACTGTTGTAAGGAAAGCTTCCCACATAGCTCACTTGATTAGTAAAAGCATCACCAAGAACAAAAGAAGTTATAACCCCCCTGTACTCTACACTTATCAGGCCCATAATTGAGTATAACACCCTATTTGGTAGGTACTGTACAAAGCACGTACAGCAATTAGAGAGACCTCAGAGGTTTCTAACAAAGAAGATCAAGGGCCTCCAGCATCTGCCTTACACAGACCAACTAAAGTCCCTGTCACTAGAGTAACCCAAGACCCAAACCTAATGAACTTACTGCATATCTGTAAATCAAATGGGTCTAGGGCTACCCATTCCAGGGACTTAAATAGGACATGGAGGGACAGATTTATCTCCCAGTGACTGCCACGACTTTGGAACAGGCTATCAATTCATGTGAAACAGAGTACCTCTATGACACTGTTCAAGAGGAACCAGAAGTGGATAGGGCACTGTAAATTCTTACCAGGGATAGTGCCCACAACCTGCCTGGCCATTGGCAGTTATCACTAAATGAAGTCTTGGGTACTGACTAGTACTACTACGGTACTACAATTGGGTTGAAACGGCTAGGCTTAAAATGACCTCCGAGTCGATAGCCTAGTAATCTCCTATGATCCTACTTTAGAAATTAATATAAATACTGTACATTATACTCTGCTTGTTTACTATAATGTACATACATGTTTTTCTATGTAACTAATCTGAACTACTCGGTTGTTGTAAACATTACATTTCTGTCTTTTCTGTTTGCGAAATGTCTTGCATTTCACTGTGGCTGAACCTAAATTTGGCCAGTATTGATCAAAATACATACATCAGCAACACTATGTCTACAACTGACAACAATAATACATACGTATAATTATCTCAATATAGAAGACTAAATAATCATGCTTCACTTATTGGTGTGACATACATGTGAAAAATATGCACTTCCTTCCCCCGATCCCTACTCACCAATTTCATTTCCCTACTCCTTGATACATCATCTCTCAGACACTTAAAAGCCACCCCTGCACAGGGTACAAGGTTCAGTTCTGACCTTCAGCCAAAGCCCTTTATGGAGTTTGCATGTTCTCCCCATGTTTCTGTGGGGCTCCTCCTACCCCTCCCCTACAACATGCTGACTGATTCCACCTCAAACTAACTCAAGACTGGAGTTGTTGGCAGAAGCACAAACTCTACATGGTGCCTTTAGGGTAAGAGGTGTAAAAAACAACTGCTTTGGGCATCAGCTGTGGTGTTCAGTATCCTTGAGACAGAAGAACACAGATCAGAGACAGTTAGCCACTCGACAGTGCAAAATATGACCGTAGGTGATTTGGTCATGTTAACTAATGTCATCAAATGGGCATGGGTATTTGCCTGCGATAAGTGGGTTGAGCACCTGGCCTACTCTGAACAACACCAGGGACCCATGCTAATAGTATGAAGGGTGTATGTGCCCTTATTAGTAATAGTGGGGAAAAAACTCCATTAAGACAGCAGCTACATGACCTATTAGATAAAAGTGTTGATAATGGGTGACCTGAATGCACATATCAGAACATAAAGACAGAACAAGGTATGAGGGACTGCCTGGGTACACATGGGTGGGACCAACAGGAATAAAGGAAAGGAGATTCTAGACTTCTATCTAACAAATAGCTTGATGGTAGCCAACGTACTGTTCAGCAAGACAGACAGTCACAAAATCACATACAAGAGTGGCCAATGTGGAACTCAGGTAGATTTTCTCCTAGTAAGAAAAGGGCACTGGGGCAGAATCAGACTGCAAAATCATCCCTATTGAATTAGTTGGCCCACAGCATAAACCATTGGTTGCCACAATCAGCTGCAAGCACTAGTCAGAGAAGGATCTAACATCAATGCAGACTCAGCTGAAGACCTGAAAGTTGACTGGAAAGAAAGCACAACAGTTTAAGGAAATACTCAGAGCTCTAGCACCTCAGGAAGAAGAGGAAATAAGTGGAGATGGAAGGATGGCAGCATGTGTGGGACTACAACACAGATATGTGTCTGAGCCAGGTATGGAAATATGGTAAATAAGGAAAGCTGGTGGTGAAATGTAGAAGTCCAGAAGGTCATCAAAAGAAAGGAGGAGTGCAGGAAAAAGTGGGAGACAGAAAAGACAGACCAGGGTAAGAAGAAGAAATACTGACTGGCTAACAAAGGGACTAAGAGAAAGGGTACAGTAGCAAAGAAAAAGGCATCACAGGCACTACCAGCTTCTGTAAATTCATTCAGTAGACAGCACAAGGAAAGACAAAGAAGATAGTCGGACACACTTTATAAAGGATGTCAGCAACAACCGGCTCATCAGTCAACAGGATATCAAAGGTAGCGGAAAGGAATACTTCCAATGTAATATGAATGAAGTAAGACAACAAAGAAGTTTTACTTCCCCAGACACAGCCCATGATGAAAAAACAGGAGGAGTCCAATGTAGCAGAAGAACAAACAGCATTAAGGAAAATGAAGTCAGGAAAGCAGCAGACTCAGATGAGGTTACTGCAGATATAATACAGCTAGCTATTGGGTGAGACAGAAGAGAAATGGCTCCTTGAGGGTACTCATACCAGTATGGACAGAAATGCACATCCCAGATGACTGGAGTATAAGCATACTAGTGTCAGTGTTCAAGAACAAAGGGGACATTCACAACTGTGGGCAGTATAGAGGTATGACATTCCTGTCACACTACATGAAAGTTCTGGGGAGGATGACTGATAAATATGCAGAGTAGCAGAAAGTAAGATGAAAGATGAGTGATTCAGATCAGGATGCAGCACAACTGACCCGATGTTTGCAGTGAGACAGATAAGTGAAAATAATCTAGAGATGAGGAAAGAATCCAACTGAGCATTCCTAGTCTTGGAGAAAGCATGTGACAAATACCAAAGAGAAAGCTTATTTGGGCAGTCCCGTATTGGTGCGAAGTCCCAGAAACATTTATAGAACTAGTGTAATCTAGGTAAAAGATACAATGACTCCAGTACAGTGTTCGGTCTCACAAAGGGTTTCCCAATGGCAGTGGATGTGCATCAGGGTTGAGCTCTGAACCCACTACTGTTCACATACTGGTGATGAACTACCTTAGTAAACAGGCTGGAGTGGACAGATCAACAAAGTCGTTGAATGCAGATGATGTGACATTACAGGCAGACTCTGAAAAATAACTTCAGCAAAGGATAGGGGAATGGAATGCAAAACTGAAGGCACATGGATGAGACCAAGTACAGGTAAGACGGTTGTAATAATGGCAACAAATGGGGGAAGAAGTTGACACCCACAATGCAAAATGTGGCCTGCTACAGATCACCCTCCATATCCCAGGACCACCACTCCGTCTTTCTGGAGACACATGAAGGTCCTACCAAACACCCTGATCTTGGGAGATTTCAATTACCCTACCATTAACTGGGAAAACTACTTGAGTACAAACTCACAGGCTCAGTGCTTCCTGGAATTTATCAACTCAAATGCCCTGGATCAGATAGTAAACTACCCTACCAGAGGCCACAACATATTGGACCTGGTCACCACCATCATGGGGGACAGGTGCTCCGTACCAGAGGTCAACCAGTCACTGGTTAGATCAGACCATAAACTAATCACCCTGGATGTCCACACCCCACCACCACCCCCAACAAAGGAAACCACAGTGTAAAACTTTTCTAAAGCAAACTTCACATTACTTAAGGCAGAGGTGGTAGGTTTCACAGCCCCCACGCTAAATAATAACACTGCCCAAGATGCAGAATCCTTTATAATTGCACTCTGAGCACCTACAAGGATGCATGGATTGTGCCATCCCTAGCAAAACCAAGACTCACTCCCCTAAGAGAAGGAAACCAGTCTGGTGGACCCCTGCCATAAACAGGTTATACAAGAAAAGGAAGAAACTAGTTCAGAAAAAAAGCAAATCCCAAGAAGGAAAGACATCCCTGATCAGTATCAGTAAGAAACTAAGGTCCTTCATAAAATCATCCAAGGCTAACTTCGAAAGAAAAATAGCCAAGGATTCGAAAGATAACCACAAAGCCTTCTTTAGCTATGTCAAGAATCTAAGTGGCAACTCACGGATATGCTCTGAGATCGTGCAAAATAGCACAAAATATACTGAACCTACTGATATTGCCAACATATTGGCAGATAGATTCAGTGCAAACCACCTTCCTCTCATCTTCAAAAGGGCCCACAACAATACCAGAAAAGTGTAGTGTCCCGGAAATCACAGAAGCACAGGTGAAAACAGCCCTTTCAAAAGCCAAAAACACAGCATCAATGGGGCCAGATGGTGTCCCAGGCTGTGTCTTGCACGAACTACAGAACAAACTAACCCCCCAACCTAAACACGCTGTTCAACCTCAGCCTCTCCACGAGCTACGTGCCCATAGAATGGCGCACAGCAATGGTTATTCCGCTCCACAAAGGAGGGGCCACAACTGACCCTAGTAACTATCGCCCCATAAGCCTGACTAGCCTGGTCTGCAAGGCTATGGAGCACATCATCATGGAACTCATTAACAAAGACATTGGGAACTTCCAAACACTTGACCAGACCCAGTTTGGCTTTGTTAAGGGCAGATCATGCCCACTAAACCTGGTTGACTTCTTCGAGACAGTTACCGAGGCCATAGATGAGGGAAAGGTGGTTCACACAGCCTACCTTGATCTCGCCAAGGCGTTCAACACCATTCCTCACTTGGGTATTATTGAAAAAATCACCAGCTTGAATATAAACCCCTATGTCACAAGATGGGTTGCCAACTGGCTTACAGACAGAACTCACATGGTAAGAATAGCGGGCTCCAGGTCTGACTCTAAACCACTCAAGTGGTGTCCCACAAAGCTTGGTTCTGGGATCCCTAATGTTTGGCATATATTTCTCAGAAGTACAGGCAAACACAGGAGGACTATGGCTAACCAAGTTCGCCGATGACTGCAAACTGGGAGCCATAACTGACTCTCCGGCTGACACAGACATCCTCCAAAAAGACCTTACTGAGACAGACACCTGGTGTCAAAGTCATGGCCTCAAGCTAAATGCCAAAAAATGCATAGTCATCCCTTTTGGGAAAAACAAAACACCCACGAATTACCACATAGGCGGCAGCCCCCTTAATACAGAAGAGGTAATAAGAGATCTGGGGACCTAGGTAGATAGCAATCTCTCCTTTGACAATCATATTGCCAAAGTAGTTAGGAAATCCTTCTATGTGGCCCATCTAATTACTAAGGGGTTTGCATCTAGAAATAAAGAGGTTATAGTGCCCCTCTACTCGTCACTCATCAGACCCATCATAGAGTACAATGCCCCATTTTGGATGCACCTCACAAGACCCTTCCAACAGCTTCAAAGACCACAAAAGCACCTCACCAAGAGGATTACTGGCCTCAAACATATGTCCTATGTAGCCCGACTGAAAAAACTCCGGCTGTACTCAGTGGCATATCTCTTACTCAGAGGTGATCTCTGCCTGACTTGCAAAGCCATGTCCAACTCAGAATTGATGGACATGCTCCACCTAAAGAAATCCAAGTCACTGCGAGCCACATGCTCTAGTGAGCTAAACCTCACCACAACAATAAACAGAACATGCTGGAGGGATAGATTCCTGTCACAGAAACTGCCTATGCTTTGGAACAAAATTCCTAACTACATTAGGCAGAGCCCCTCACTAACACCCTTCAAGAGAAGCCTTGATGAGTGGATGGGTAACAGAAAATACACCCCTGGGATCACTTAATTGGCTCTGCTTGACAAAGGCTCAGTTAATTAATCAATGGGGCGTCAAAAACAGACATACTCTGGCTAGGCTTATAAATGCCCTCAGGCAGATAGCCTAGTACCTACCTATGAACCTAAGATAGAAGGGGAAATAGTGAAACAGGCTAACAGCTTCAAGTATCTGGGAGGGGCGGTTGAGGAGAAGGGAAATCTAAATGAGAAGGTCAAAGCTAGAATCAGAAAGGCTGCAGCCAACTGGCACTGAGTGCATGACAGAAGAATGGAAATGAAGCTGAATTGCATGGTGTACAAAACAGTGGTGCAACCAATACTACTGTATGGTATAGAAGTCTGGGTAGTAAAGGCATTGAAGTTAAAGAAGCTAGAAGTGATGGAGATGAAGTGCCTGAGAGAAGAGGTAAGATTCACATTGTGGGACAGATGAAGAAATGAGGACATCAGGACAGAAGCCAAAGTAGCTCCAATTGTAAAGAAGGACAAAGATAACAGATTACTGTGGTTTGGGTACATGTGCAGAAAGGCAGAAGACAATCTGGTGAAGAAGATTTGGGACAGACAGGAAGAAGGCAAGAAGAAACATGAGCATCCAGCAAAAAGGTGGATGAATTGTGTGAGAGAAGACTTCAGACAACCAGGCATAAGTTTCAAAGAAGGTAAGAGAGTGGCACTGAATCAAGAGAGATGGCAACAGTTGACATGACACACCGACTTCATGTAGAAAATTGGAAAAAGGTGGTTGATTATGACAATGACTGGTACTGTTAGCACACAGTCCCTCCCAACTCTCACAAGCTTTATTTCTTCCAGATGTGTAATGCCAAGAACTTTGAAGGAATGTGCCATTGTACATGTCAGTTTTTGGCACTGTGTTTAGGTGCAAGTCAGATTCATGTTTATACAAATGTGTGCAGATGGGAAGATATTATGAAATTATTATCAAGGAAATCATGTATGGTATACAAGTTATCAGTTAACAATGTGCATCTACTCCCCCAACATGATTCTAATGTTACATTTCATAATTTATATTAGATTTTGTCCAGGATGGACATAACTTTACGTGTTCTTCGTTACAGTTTTTGACAAGTAGTCGATTAAGCGGATGAAAGATATGGTGGCAAGCTAGAAGTGAAACTTTATAGCTACCTTTAAACCCTTTTGTAAATGATTAATGCACTTATTATTATGCAATACTTACGAATATAAAACTCCACTGATGGGCTACGATTATATTTTAATCTTAACTACATGACAGCATACCTCATGGGAAAATGATTAGTGTCAGCATTTACAAAATAACACAGCAGTAATGACAGAAATGTAAACAGCAGTCATCATACCTCTCAGCCTCCTAGAACAATAAATCTGGACAAAGCCTAAAATAATATGGAGACAAAGGCCCAAAAATAGGGGCAGATTTTAAATATTGCTCTTATTAACTTAAAAACTAGAATAACAGAATTTGTGTTAGCATGCATTTTCTGAAAGATATAAACTCAAACTCAAATATTTGTCCTTATTTAGTGACTTTAGCCCTCAGTGATTTCCCAGAAAACCACAGATTTTATGAGAAACAGACCAAAAATATGGGGCAAAAATCTAGACAGTTGAGATGTATGCCAGTCATCTAGCTTCCACCATAGATGGTAAAAACAAAATATCTTTAAACTAATACAAGTAGATTACCATCAGCAACCAAGTTATTGTCAAACTTGCTACTTTACTACCAGCTTAACAATAAGATTTCTCTGTTTAAAAATAAAAACAATCTCACTCCATATAACCTAAGTGCAAATGACAAATGTAACCATTCATACCTACCACAATCGTCACCTTTAAAGCACACAGTATAGCACTTTTTTTAAACAAAACAATATTATTTCCTATATAATACACCTCACCAAGAGACAAATACAGCCTCTTAAAAGTATCTAAAATTGTAAAATATGAATGAATATCCTCCCATCCGCAGGTATAATAAATAAACATCTGCAGCCTGTGCAAGCGTTTGTTTTTCTGTTTCTCAATTTAAGTGTACACACTCGGGTAACTCAGCTAATCTGAGGTGCTGGTGGGCATCAGCTTTCAGTAAATTTTAGTGGGAAAGTGAATTAAAAAATAGTCCATTGCTAATTATTCAGAAGATGTAAAACAAATACAGATATCAATTCATGTTAAGGCAGATGTCACATCAGGCTTTATATCAGCAACCATAGTATAGAATAAAATCTCTACATATTTTGAGCACTTTTAGTCAATCTAGCTTACTGCCCAATAATGTCGGAGCTATTTCAGGCTGGCAATTTTGCCTTTTAACTGTTTGCTTACACAATCTCAAACTGTACACAATGACCTTATATGGCAAATATTAAACAGCTCCTGTCTATCACTTAACACGCATGGGGTCGCATGCTGTGTAAAGCAGAAAAAAACATATCCTACATGAAACATTTTTAAGCAACTGAAACTACAGCCCATGTATTCAACTAAAAACAGCAAAACCTGAATGTATATCTACCCCATTTACAGCTGTAAAATGTATACAACTCTCTGGAAGTTTCTTTTCCCCATTTAGCAACTTAATATACAGCGCAATAAAATTTTACATTTATAGATGGCAATGCTACCAGCTGCTTCTGATAGCAACATCTGCAGCCACTTGACATTACTTTACACTAACACAAAACAATGAAGTTCAGAACTGAAAGAAGCCTGATTAATCAAACCAAATAAAGTAAAGGAAATAGTTTAAACTGTGTAAAATATACCATTAAAATGAACAAAGTACAGCATTTAAATATATAATATCAATAATACATTTTATGGTATGGGATATGTGGAGATAAGCTTACACCAGGCTATTTGGCTTGGTGACCAGCCCCATTCCATGTGCAAGGACATTTCAGCAGAAGTGATGCCATACATGCCGAACAGTTAGGAAACATCAGCCAGTCTTATGGTAAAGCTAAAATTATCCACTGTATAAATATTTTCCAATTCATATGAGATTTGAAGGATAATACATGGTTAAGTAAACTCATCACTTTGGACATTACATGAAGGATTTGTTCAAAACTTTCATTAAGAGATACCAAACAAGATATGCATTCATTAATTCACTCATCCTCCAATTATGCACTCAATCCAGGGTCACAGGGGAGATGGAGCCTATCCTGGCCATCAATATGTACAAGATTTCTGCTCAGCCAGCATAAAAGGCTGTCCTAGCAAAACAAGCCACAGCAGAGCTGTGGCACTTTTATGCATCCCTGTAGCTGGCACATGACCAAGGAAGGGGCTGGCAGTAAGAAAAAAAGCACTAGTAGACTGGAATAATCACAGTAAAAAAAATGCAGAATATGTGCTATTTATTTGTTAACCTCACTGTACATGACATGAGTTTGCCACATTAATGGAGCAACAAAGTTGGTGCCAACTCTCTTAAGATGCGCTGCGGTTTCTTTTCATTTTCTGAATTTATTCAGTGCGTTTCGTTATGTTTCACTAATTTATTAAGTTGATACTGTGTGGTCACAATAAAACTTTTTTCTTTTATTCAAGAGTTAAAACAAAATAAACTTTATAGGCTGCTGCAGCAAGACTAATTTTTTTTTTATTTGGGGGGGTGGGTTTGTGTGTATCCACTTGCACATGTGTATTTGGGTTTATCTTAGATGACTAACTGTTTGGAAACAAACTTTATATGGTCATATTTCTGAAAACTGAAGCATTTTTACTGAGAGTGTCGTGCAGTGGGGAATCAGAGAATTTACAAATTCCCCACTGCTGTGTAATCTCAGAGTTGGTATATATAATTAGCAAGGGGTTTTGGGGGTGCAGGGGAGCTTGCTCTCCCTCCAAAAAACAGATTTTTTTTTTCAAAACACCAAAATGGTATCCGGAAAGCACAGCAGGCAAATTCAATTATAGGCTGAAGACCACAGCTTTCACAAATAGACCGTCTTTTATTAAAACGAGTAAGTGCTTTCACAGTAACACTCCACTACTGCTTCGTCAGATGAAATAAGACAGCAGACAATCATTCTTAAATAGTCCTATCTAGCCAATCAGTAAAGCATATTATACCATGACCCCCCATTAATATTCCAAAATGTGCACGCTGATTGGCCAGCGTGCCCGTTGTAAATCGACTTATACTAATGGAAAAAGGTCCGGTCGCCTGGACTTTTTCCATTAGTATAAGTCTCTTTTAAAACACTGTCTCGCTATGTTAAAGGAGTTTAACATAGCGACACAGGTTTAAAAAAAGCAACGGCGATCTCCGTTGCTTTTTTTAAAGCTGTCTCGCTATGTTAAACCCATTTAGCATAGCAAGACAGGTTTAAAAAACAGCGGAGAAAGCAAGATCTCCGTTGCTTTTTACTGTTTCGCTATGTTAAATGGGTTTAACATAGCGAGACAGCTCTAAAATAAGCAACGGACCTGTTGCTTATTTTAGAGCTGTCTTTGCTATGTTAAACCCATTTAACATAGCGAAACAGTAAAAAGCAATGGAGATCTTGCTTTCGCCGTTGCTTTTGGCCACAGCTCTGATGTACTGTGTAGGCATGCGCAGTACATCAGAACTGCCGCGGATACCAGACAGCTGCGGAAGGGCAGCAAAGAGGCATTATACAATGCCATTATTTAAGAAAAGTAATTATTTCTTTTCTTAAATAATGTCATAGTATAATAGCAATAACCCACTTCTGGGTGTGGGTAATGCGGGATATACCCACGGTTGTCTTTGTTGTTTGGTCCCTCGGGACCAAACCACGCCAATCGTGGATAAATCCCGCATTACCCACACCCAGGCGTGGGTTATTGCTATAATATAACACACCCCTGTAACACATAATAAAATCATGACACCTATAAAATATATACATAAAAACTATATAGGTAAGGATAATTTTTATATAAATTTACATATATATATAAATCACACACACATCAATACAAATATAAGAAAAATAGACATTCCCATCTATCTAAACAGTCTCCTTGCTTTTAAAATAGGCTTTAATGGGACCTGGCCATTAAGACCTTTCCCTTTATATGATTGTATCCTGAGAATCCACCGTGACTCTGCCCTCTCAGTAAAATTGTGGATATCTCCCATCCTTAGGGATTCATATGTCCTATCTATAACTCGAAACCTAAATGTGTGATGCTCCCCTTCTGCATAATATGTTTAGCCAATGCATTATTCTCATATTTAATTCTTATTGAATAAAGGTGCTCTCTTAATTCTCTCTCTTAGCCTACAATTACATTTCCCTATGTAGAATGCAAAACATTCTACACAGTGAGCCAAATAAATTGCATCTTTAGTATTGCAATCTGCCTGCAACTTATAAAACCTACGTTCATCATTAGGATTAATAAAACTGCCGTTTCAGTATACTCACAGAAATTGCATTTGCCACAGGGAGTCATACCTTGAAAACTAGGACACTCATCAACACTCACGTATTTATCTGGATAGCATAATAGCTGCTTGAGATTCTTTTTATTCTTATACCTAAACTTAGGTCCATCTCCCACTACTGCTCTGATTTTATCATCGTAAGGAGTACAGGCCAATGTTTCCTAAATATATCCATAATATTATTAGTATCAGTATTAAATTGTACTGGTACAGTCATTGGATCAGATAGTCTATTTCTTATTCCTAATTGGTCACTAGGTCTGCCAAAATACAGTTTTGCCCTACTAGAGCGCAATTCAGTACTGGCATGTATCCCTAGATCTATCTCTCTCTCTTCTAATAGCCTCTCTTACTGAATTGTTTTCTCAATTTAACCATTTCATCCTTAAACTTAGAATCATCATTCAAGCGAGATGTTCGCATCCCTTGTCCTTTCACTATATTTTGAAAGACGTGTGGAGGGTGCATACTTGTCCGATGTATTATTGAATTCCTGTGACATTCTTTTCTATACAAGTGTGTACTAAACGTACCAACTACATCTCTCTTTATTGTAATATCCAAAAAATCAATGGTATATCTCGAACACTTATAGGAAAACTAAGACAAACATGTCTTCCCATTGTGCCAACACTATATTGGCGTAGCTATTGGCACATGAAGTGCCCATAGCTATGCCAGAGGTTTGGATATGATATTTCCCATCAAATGAAAACACATTATTCTCGAGTATAACCTCAATCAAAAGGCAAATCACATCTATGAACTTCTGATCATAGTTACTATGCGAGTGCAAGTATCTGCTTACAAAATCAATCCCCACATCATTGGGTATGACGGTGAACAGGGACTGTACATCCATTGTCACTATCACACAATCAGTAGGAAACACATTTTGCTCTACATAAGAATATAAATTCTGTAGAAAATGTTTAGTCTCTCGAAGTACCACAGTAGAGTCATCAAGGACCGGTCTAAGTTGTTTCTCAATAAAAATGGAACATGGTTCCATTACCCATTCATCTCCTGCTACTATTGGTCTAAAAGGGGGAGTCACAGGATCCTTGCGTCTTTTAGGAAGACCATGGAAAGTTGGATCACAAGGTGTTTCCACTATATAATA
Source organism: Protopterus annectens (assembly GCF_019279795.1). Lineage (NCBI taxonomy): Eukaryota > Metazoa > Chordata > Ceratodontiformes > Protopteridae > Protopterus > Protopterus annectens. Next base: position 1,378,845,391 of record NC_056741.1, on the reverse strand, counting down.
CTCAGCAAGTTCTACATTAATTCATTCATTACAAACACAATCATTTATAGTATTATGTATACATGCAGTAATGTTATGTACCCCTTCAGCAGTTGTCCTAGTATAAGTTGAAACATCCGCCAGTATAGAATTAATACTATTAAAACAGAAATCCCTCTCCATCACTACTGTTGCCCTGCCTTTATCGGCGGGACGAAGAACTATATTCATATTATTCATTAATGCATTCAGTGCAGCCTTTTCATCCATTGTTATTAATGCTAGCATGTCTCATGTTATTATCAAACATAGCGCTAATATCATCCTCACACAACCTAGAGAAGGCTTCCACTAAAGGATGATTTTGAGGTACAAAAGTACTGGGTTTATTAAAGCTCCATTTATAGTTATAAGAAGTATCAGGAAAAATCAACTTCAACGTTAAGTTTCTACTAAACAATTTTAAATCTATTAATGTATTCACCTCATCCGCCCTACTGGCAGGAATAAAGGGGAGACCTCTCTCCAATACCGACAATTCAGAAATAGACAAAACAGTATTAGAGAGGTTATACACTAAAGATTGTTTGCATTCTGCCACATCTTTTTTATAATCTTGTTCCCCCTGCTTCCAGAGGCTGTTTCCTTTTCTTCCGCCCTTGTATCAAGTGTTGCGACTCAGCATACTTCTTAGTTATAAGTAGGCAGGAAAAAACCTGTCTGCCTATTTGATTTTCTTGATTCAATTCTGCAGCAGGTTCAATCACATTAGGACCTACTTTCCTCCTTACTACCTGTTGTCCAAAGGGGGTAGCTCTGTCTCCCTTCGGAGTAGTATATACAGATGTCACTTCAGAAACATTGTCAGTATCAATACTGTTAGTTATTTTCTGTTGCTCTACAGCAACGGTTGTTGATTTATTATCAGATAATTGCGACTTAGAACCTATGTTGTTATTGTCAGACTGGTTAACCCTGTCTGTTTGTCTGGGCCACGAGAACACGTGGCTCTGTTCAAAATCCTTTAAATCTCACTCGAACTTCTTTCTTTTTTGTCCCAGTAGCCTTTTTTCATGAAGCGCTACATTATAAATAACCTCACACAGTCACACATCTATTATATCAAACAACCCAGTCTCATATAATTCCTGTTGTTTTTGAATTGTTTCAAACAGCTCAAGTTCTATCAGTTTGAAAAACTCAATCAACAATTGGGGCATGTTATATTATGCTTTAATGATTGGCTAGATAGGACTATTTAACAATGATTTTCTGCTGTCTTATTTCATCTGACGAAGCAGTAGTGGAGTGTTACTGTGAAAGTGCTTATTCCATTTTAATAAAAGACTGCCTTATTTGTAAAAGCTGTGGTCTTCAGCCTATAATTGAATTTGCCTGCTGTGCTTTCCGGATACCATTTTGGTGTTTTGAACTTGTGTTTTTTGGCTGGTATCTGGATTTACTCCGTATCCGGTAGTACATTCTCCTTTTGATTTTATGATATTTCTACCAGTCTGAGAGCATGGCAGAAGGAGCTAATACTGTGATGGAACATCAGGACATGGGCAGCCAGGCTAATAGACTATCCAGGTTTTTAACTACTGATGGGAATCCACTTTTCAGTTCGCCTTCTATTGGTACATCACCAATGGATGATGGAGCTGTAGCGAGCAATATGCAGGTCCGTTTGAAAGTTCGTGCCATTGAAAATGATTTGTTCAATTTGAAACACTTACATCAGTGGTTCCATATGGAGGCATGTTTACAATATGGCGTTGTACTGAGGGGACTGCAGGGTCTTACTATGCCCACCTATGGGAATCAATACCCAGAATTTCTGGCAAAATGGCAAAAACTCAGTCTTGAAGTAAGTTTCTCTTATATTCAATTGTTGACTGAGTTTTTCAAACAGATAGAACGTGAGCTGCTTGAAACAATTCAAAAACAACAACAGGAATTATATGAGACTGGGTTGTTTGATATAATAGATGTGCGACTGTGTGACGTTATTGATAATGTAGAGCTTTATGAAAAAAGGCTACTGGGACAAAGAAGTTAGAGTGAGATTTAAAGGATTTTGAACAGAGCCACATGTTCTCATGGCCCAGGCAAACAGACAGGGTTAACCAGTCTGACAATAACAACATAGGCTCTAAGTCGCAATTATCTAATAATAATAAAAACAAACGTTGCTGTAGAGCAACAGAATATTACTAACAGTACTGATACTGACAATGTTTCTGAAGTGACGTCTGTATATACTACTCCGAAGGGAGACAGAGCTACCCCCTTCGTTCAACAGGTAGTAAGGAGGAAAGTAGGTCCTAATGTGATTGAACCTGCTTCAGAAATGAATCAAGAAAATCAAAAAGGCAGACAGGTTTTTTCCTGCCTACCTCTACCTATAACTACGAAGTATGCCGAGTCGCCACACTTGATACAAGGGTAAAAGAAAAGGTAACAGCCTCCGGAAGCAGGGGGGAACAGGACTATAAAAAAGATGTGGCAGAATGCGAACAATCTTTAATGTATAACCTCTCTAATACTGTTTTGTCTAGTTATGAATTGTTAGTATTGGAGAGAGGTCTCTCCTTTATTCCTGCCAGTAGGACGGATGAGGTGAATACATTAATAGATTTAAAATTGTTTAGTAGAAACTTAATGGTGAAGTTGATTTTTACTGATACTTCTTATAACTATAATTGCAGCTTTAATAAACCCAGTACTTTTGTACCTCAAAATCATCCTTTAGTGGAAGCCTTCACTAGGTTGTGTGAGGATGATATTAGCGCTATGTTTGATAATAACATGAGACGTGCTAGCTTTAACAATTTAACGATGGATGAAAAGGCTGCACTAAATGCATTAATGAATAATATGAATATAGTTATTCGTCCCATCGATAAAGGCAGGGCAATAGTAGTGATGGAGAGGGATTTCTATTTTAATAGTATTAATTCTATGCTGGAGGATGTTTCAACTTATACTAGGACAACTGTTGAAAGGGTACATAACATTACTGCATGTATACATAATACTATAAATGATTGTGTTTGTAATGAATGCATTAATGTAGAACTTGCTGAGTATTTAATAGTGGAAACACCTTGTGTTCCAACTTTCCATGGTCTTCCTAAAATACACAAGGATCCTGTGACTCTCCCCTTTAGACCAATAGTAGCAGGAGCTGGATGACTAATGGAACCATGTTTCATTTTCATTGAGAAACAACTTAGACCGGTCCTTGATGATTCTACTATGGTACTTCGAGACTCTAAACATTTTCTGCAGAATTTATATTCTTATGTAGAGAAAAATGAGTTTCCTACTGATTGTATGATGGTGACAATGGACGCACAGTCCCTGTTCACCGTCATACCCAATGATGTGGGGATTGATTTTGTAAGTAGATACTTGCACTCACATAGTAACTATGATCAGAAGTTCATAGATGTGATTTGCCTTTTGATTGAGGTTATAATCGAGAATAATGTGTTTCATTCAATGGGAAATATTATATCCAAACTTCTGGCGTAGCTGTGGGCACTTCATGTGTTAATAGCTATGCCAATATGGTGTTGGCACAATGAGAAGACATGTTTGTCTTTCAAGGACATGAATTTTTGAGTTCTATTGGTTTTTATAATTGGTTTGTAGACTATGTCTACATGCGATGGAAAGGGAATAAGAGGGATTTAGACAGAGTTATTGAACATTTACATGGAACCACTGGATTCTTGAAGTTTTCCTATAAGTGTTCGAGATCTACCATTGATTTTTTGGATATTACAATAAAGAGAGATGTAGTTGGAATGTTTAGTACACACTTGTATATAAAAGAATGTTACAGGAATTCAATATTACATCAGACAAATATGCATCCTCCCCACATCTTTCAAAATATAGTGAAAGGACAAGGGATGAGAACATCTCGCTTGAATGATAATGATTCTAGGTTTAAGGATGAAATGGTTAAATTGTGAAAACAATTCGGTAAGAGAGGCTATAAGAAGAGAGAGATAGATCCAGAGATGCATGCCAGTACTGAATTGTGCTCGAGTAGGGCAAAACCATATTTTGGCAGACCTAGTGACCAATTAGGAATAAGAAATAGACTACCCGATTCAATAACTATACGAGTACAATTTAATACCGATACTATTAATATTATGGATATATTTAGGAAACATTGGCCTTTACTCCTTACTGATAATAAAATCAGAGCAGTAGTGGGAGACGGACCTAAGTTTAGGTATAAGAATAAAAAGAACCTCAAGCAGCTATTATGCTATCCAGATAAATATGTGAGTGTTGATGAGTGTCCTAGTTTTCAAGGTACGACTCCCTGTGGCAAATGCAATTTCTGTGAGTATATTGAAATAGATAGCAGTTTTATTAGTCCTAATGATGGACGTAGGTTTTATTATAAGGTGCAGCCAGACTGCAATACTAAAGATGTAATTTACTTGGCTCACTGTGTAGAAATGTTTTGCATTCTACATAGGGAAATGTAATCGTATGCTAAGAGATAGAATAAGGGAGCACCTTTATTCAATAAGAATTAAATATGAGAATAATGCATTGGCTAAACATATTATGCAAGAAGGTGACCATCACACATTTAGGTTTTGAATTATAGATAGGATATTTGAATCCCTAAGGATGGGAGATATCCGCAATTTTGCTGAGAGGGTGGAGTCACAGTGGATTCTCAGGATGCAATCATATAAAGGGAAAGGTCTTAATGGCCAGGTCCCATTAAAGCCTATTTTAAAAGCAAGGAGACTTAGATGGAAATGTCTATTTTTCATATATTTGTATTGATGTGTGTGCGATTTATATGTAAATTTATATAAAAATTATCCTTACCTATATAGTTTTTATGTATAAATTTTATAGGTGTCAAGATTTTATTATGTGTTGCAGGGGTGTGTTATATTATGCTTTACTGATTGGCTAGATAGGACTATTTAACAATGATTTTTTGCTGTCTTATTTCATCTGACGAAGCAGTAGTGGAGTGTTACTGTGAAAGCATTTATTCCATTTTAATAAAAGACTGTCTATTTGTAAAAGCTGTGGTCTTCAGCCTATAACTGAATTTGCCTGCTGTGCTTTCCGGATACCATTTTGGTGTTTTGAACTTGTGTTTTTTGGCTGGTATCTGGATTTACTCTGTATCCGGTAGTTCATTCTCCTTTAGATGTTTTTTTACTTGATTTGTTTCATTTGGAGTTTTTGGAAAGTCAAACAAATAGTCTGAACCATATGAAGTTCAAGATTCTAAAAAAACAATATTTTCTCATAAACCCGTGCATTTATGTTGTGTGTTTGCACGTGTAAATAACAAAGACATTAGTAGTACAAGTCGCTAGAAGACTGTTTGTTTTTTTCTCTGAGTGTGGAACTGGATATCAGCACACAGAGTTCTTTTCTACACAGTACTGATCTTATGTGGACCATCTTCATCAAGAATTCCCAACTTGTGAGTTAAACTATGGTCAAATGCAGCAGTAACTAGGGGCATCTACTGTTGGTCGGAACAGAAGCTACCCCAAGCCTTACAAAACTTATCTCACCTTATAAGAACCTAGCTACTCTACGCTCTGCTAATAAACTTCTAGTAGCCTCTACTAAATCATACAATAAAGCTGGTGACTCATTATTTGCAAACTCTGTTGGGAAAATCTGGAATCAACTCCCTCAAGAAATAACTAACCTAGACTCCACACCCCTATTCAAAAAACACATCAAAGAATATCTTAAAACTCAGTGGCTATGTCCTTGTACTAAACCCGACTGAAATTACTTCTCCCTTACCTTCCCTCACTATCCCCTAACTGTCCCTCTAAATAATATAACTAATTGATGCCAGCTACTTCACTTCTTTTATATTACTTTTTAAACAATTTGTTTTATTTTCCTTCTGCATGTTTGACCATCTTGTGATTTTCTTATAAGTTTTTATTATTCTAACTTTAGTATGCTGCATTCCTGACATTTGTATTGTTAACCAGCTGTTTTTGGTTAACTTGCCTTTTTGTTCAATTCTGACACAAGCCTACCATTGTATTTTTTGTAGTTTGCTTTGTTTTTTGCTGAAATGTTTTCTTACTTCATGTAATTGGAGCTTTTCTCCCCGGGCCTCTACTGAAAACGGATATATGTCCAGCTAGACTAGCCCGGTCAACAAATGTAAAATAAAATAAATAAATAAATAAATTTAATTTTATCAATTGTGAGGAAAAAAAAGTCAAATGTAGCCCTTTACGTCTTAAAAAATGAGGGTTTCTTTTTTGCACACTGTGAGCAGGACGCATCTATATCACCGTATCGAAGACGCAAAATGTCTAACGCTCACAAGAGCGAAAATGCCGAAAATCAAACTCGTTATTGTGGGGGGGGTCCCCCACACCCCCCGCTAAATATATATTCCAACTCAGAGATCATACTACAGTGAGGAAAGGGCAAATATCCCAATCTTCACTGTACATCGATCTCAAAAACTGACCCTCGACATTTCGGCACTTTCGCTATTGTGAGCGTTCGACATTTTACTTTTTGATACGGTGATATAGACTCAGCAGTACTGGAAAGATATAGGATTTCCTCTTCTAGACAAATAGTTCTAGCACTCTGTACTGCTGCTGTGTCACTGCATCCTTCATCAGTCTCGATCTGCTGTGAACCTCTTCTGATGAATTACTGATCTGTAAATTAAATCCCTGTGTAGCTGCAAGTACTTGGGGTATTTACTGGTTGTCAGACACCCTCTATTTTACTGACTACGGGGAAAAAAATACCACATTCTCATCAACAGATGGGTCCAGTTCACATCATCAGTGGTTCAAGAAGGATGAGTAGCTAAATATCGAGCCAAAACTATCAACCTCCAGAACATCAACTGTAGGTAAGTGAGGGGGAACTCTTAACTGAGACTGTGGCAGAGTGGAGATTGGGAAATTTGCCTTTCCTTCAATGTAGTGCAATATTGGAGCTGGTATATTCAATTAGCAAGTGGTGTGGGAGGTTCAGGGAGGCTTAACCCCCCACCCCCACCCCCGAGGTCTTTCTTCTTAATTTGGTTTTTGGTGTCATGAAGGTTGATAATTTTGGCTTGATTTCTTAATTTGGTTTTTGATGTTATGAAGGTCGATTATTTTGAATCAATACTTAGCTATTTCACCTTCTGAACCATTAACAACGTGAACCAGATCCCAGTAGACTCTCTGAAGATTAGGGTCACTTTTTTCCATGACTGTGTGCGCAAAATCAAATGAAAGTTCACTTTTCTTTTCTAGACAGAGCTATCAGGTTATGCTTCTGTGTCATTATGTTCTTCTTCAGACCTGACTGGTGCGGACTTCATCAGAAGAATTGTCAAACAATAGCAACAGAACATTTAACTCTGTCAGAAAAAAAATATTTTACCAAGTCTGAGAAAAAAAAGTCTCCCCACAGTCCCTCATGCCTACTTAAGAATTTGTGGTTCATTGTTTCCCATTGTGTAGAATCACATATAAACAGAATTTTCTAGACAGCACTAGCAGCTGGTACCACTGTATCAGTGGGCCATTGATTATTGGTGAGAAACTTATCACCGTGAATGATTACTGACTTATGATGCTGAACTGAATCACCCTATGCATCTTTGCAGCAGCAGACATTTACCGCTGTTGAGCAGGCAGTCAGATATTTTCCTTATTGTGGGGAAAATCTACCACAGTCCAGTCCACTGAACACTGTAGTTCCTTTTACCCCACCACTATGGGTGTGCTTGAAATCAGCAGGCTTTTTTTTTTTACACAACTCTATCCATGCATGTTACTTTTGTGCTACTCTTAGATATTTGTTCTTCACTCCTGCAGCATCAGAGGTGCCGGAAGTGGCTGAAGGGGGTGGGGAAGAGGGGCACTTAATGTTGTAAAAAGGGGCATTTATTTATTGATTAATCAGTTCTCATGTACTACTATGAGAAAAAGAAACAGAATCTGAAATATGTACATGCCTATCAAAGCATACATAATGTGTATTTTGGTAGTGTATTTTGCTGATCCCTGGGCTTTGTCTTGGTTCCTGTGTTTCTCCATTTTCCTTGTTTGGTCAGGGGGAAGTTTCTTTACTCACCAGTGAGAGTGGGGAGTACTGAGCTGCCTGTTTGTCCTTAGAGGAGTGGTTTAAGGCAGTAACTTGTAGTTTATTGGCCATTTTGGGTCATTTCCAGTCTTTTCCAGCCCCCTGCTATAAAAGCTGGCTTTTCAGCTATTGAGAACTCAGCACAGCTCTCGTGGTGGCCAGCAGTGTTCCTGTAGCAGCAGAGACCAAAAAGACTACCTTTCCAGATTTTAAGTATTTTTCTTGGCTTTTCGACCTTTTGATACTTTCTACCACTGTTTTGCTTGTTTTATCGAATTTTGCACTGTTTTACTGTCTTTATAAGCTAAAACTGTTTACTGCACTTGCTAATTTAAGTTTTGCCTAAAAGTTAAATTACAGGCTAATACACTCAAGTGTACTAGCTTTTGATGGCAACTAATCGAAAATTATAGCATTTATTGTGTTTTCTGCCTTTCTGTAAAAAAATCTTGAAAAAAAACAAAAAAAATATCTTTGTTTTTCCATACTTTCCTAACTAGTGTTCCAGAGACCAGATTTTGCTGATCCCTGGGCTTTGTCTTGGTTCCTGTGTTTCTCCATTTTCCTTGTTTGGTCAGGGGGAAGTTTCTTTACTCACCAGTGAGAGTGGGGAGTACTGAGCTGCCTGTTTGTCCTTAGAGGAGTTTAAGGCAGTAACTTGTAGTTTATTGGCCCTTTTGGGTCATTTCCAGTCTTTTCCAGCCCCTGCTATAAAGATTTACGGAGCTGCCACCGTTGCACACTAGGGCAGGGTTAATCAGGTTTAAACTATCGGGCTACCTAAAGTCCACTCTTCAAATTTCCCTTAAAACTACCTTCCTCAAAGTATACTACTGTTCTAATTAGTGTATCCTATAACTAAAAATTATCTCTACTTGACTCCCAAGTAGACTATACTCTATCTGTATAGCCCAGCACTTGCTCCTACAGTACTTATCACCTTGATACAGCACTCTTGTTATAGATAGTACCCCAAAAAGGCAAACCCCATTTCTCGGTCACCCATATCCCCCGGAACCTTTTTTAAGTTTTTCTGTCTATTCCTTCTAGCATGTCGAGGGATCAGTTGCTAATGTCCTCTCCTGCTCAGCTGGTGAACCTGGGAATATTGAGGCAATGTTACAATTGCCTCATGTACACAGACAACCCTCTCCTCCTCCCACAAAACATAAATACATGTGAGAGATGCAACTATACGGCCAAACTGGAGGCTGAGCTCTCTCAACATAGGACTGGCAAGACCAGACAGGAGGAGAAGGTAACCACACACACTATAGACCCAATCTCACATAATACCATCACAACATCAAATCATACACAAACACACAAAGACATACTCGGAGGCTCTGATCAAAAATCTACCAAAACAGCAGAGGCCACCAAGCAGACACCAAAACACTACCACCTCAGAACACAACACCTGCAACACATAGACCACACAGTCAGAGTGTCAAGCAGTCACAGCCCTTAAGGCCAAACACAATGCCAGACACACTAGACATTGGTGACTCCATAGTCAGACAGACTGTCCGCTCACCAGACTGAGTAAGGAGAAGGTCACAGTAAGCTGCCTGTCGGGCGCTAGAATCCGCCATAACGCAAGCACTCCGGTCTCTCAACAGCAGGTACAGACTCAATCATTGTCCACGCTGGTGTAAGCGACCAGAGGCGTACCTCCTTGGACTACATGAAAAGAGACATTGAGGAGCTCTCTGATTATGTAGCCCAGGCAGGTATGACCCTGACCTTGAGCAGTATCCTACCTTCACCAAGAATGATGCCACAATACAGAATCGATGATCAGCTTTAACAATTGGCTTAAACTCTGGTGTCATTCAAAGGGGATCCAATGTCTGTCTGCCTGGGATGACATGCTGGACAAGCTGCTGCTTATCAAGGACGGCTTGCACCTGTCACCCTGGGATTCGGATTTGGCAAAGGCTCTTGCCACCCCATAGTGCCTTTTTAGGCAAGGCTCAAATTCTAAACCTACCACCCTAGAACACAACAAAGAAAAACTAAGGGTAATGCTGCTCAATGCCAGAAGTCTCAACCTCAAGATGCCTTGAGGCCCTTCTCAGTATGGAGAACATCGATGTCTGTGCTGTGACAGAAACCTGGTTCAAGGCTCCTGAGAGCACCCCAGCACTATCAGGTTTTACCTCATATCATGCGTTCCGGCCCCAAAATCCGGACAATACCAAGAAAGGAAGGGGGGGTATCCATATTCATCAAGGACACCCACACCTCAAGATTGGTGGCAGCATGATGCATCGAAACCATCCAGGTGCAATTAACCATAGGCAAGACTGCTCTGCAATTTGTAGCATGTTACAGGCCACCCTCGCAAACTCAGGAACCTCACATGGCTTTCCTGAAAACACTGAAGGGGATAAATCTATCTCCGAACACCATCATACTAGGTGACTTCAACTACCCTAATATAGACTGGGAACACTACTCAAGCCCAAACACTCTAGCCCAAAAGTTCCTGGAATTCATAAACTCAAATGCCATGGAACAACTAGTCACCATCCCCACAAGAGGAGAAAACATACTTGATCTCATCATCACGAACATGGGAGCACAATGTTCAACACTGGAAGTTTACCCCTCACTGGTGAGATCAGATCACAAACTAATCTCGCTGGAGGTCCTCATCCTGCCCCACCGAAATAAAAGACCACAGTAAAGAATTTCAAAACCGACTTCACACTTCTAAAGACTAGTGTGGTCTCCTTTAAGGCCCCGAGCGGTAAACGCTGAATTACTCAACCGCTGAATCACTTACAAATGCCTTCTATCAGCACCTGCAGGCTGCATGGATCAGGCAATCCCAAAGACTCTTTGTACCAAAGGCAAGCGTCCAGTCTGGTGGACCCCAGCCATAAACAAACTCTACAACAAAAGGAGAAAGCTACTACAAGATAGAGCAAAATCCTTAAAAGGAAAGACACCGCTGATCACTATAAGTAAAGCTAAGAGCTCTCATAAAATCATCCAAAGCTAATTTTGAGAGAAAATAGTTAAGGACTCTAAAGACAACCATAAGGCATTCTTTAGCTATGTCAGAAACCTAGGAGGAAACTCCCAGATATGCTCAGAATTAGTTCAAAAGGATGTGAAGATTACTGATCCTACAGACATTGCCAACATACTGGCTGACAGGTTCAGTGCAAACTTCTCCCCTCCCCAAAAGGAGAGATATCTATACCAAATTATTGTAGCCCCCCAAACATCTCTAACGCCCAGGTGAGAACTGCTCTCTCGAAGGCAAAGAACACAGCATCCATGGGACCTGATGGTGTCCCCGGCTGTGTGCTCCACGAACTCAACAAGGAATTAAACCCGCAGTTAGGACAGCTGTTTAATCTTAGTCTCACCTCTGGATGCCAGGAGTGGCGCACAGCGACTGCGGTCCCACTTCACAAAGGCGGTGCCTCCACCGACCCTGGAAACTACCGTCCCATTAGCTTGACAAGCCTTATCTGCAAAGCCATGGAGAGGATCATAATGGATCTCATAAATAAGGACATAGAGAATTTGCAGACTTTGGATCCAACCCAGTTTGGCTTTGTCAAAGGCAGATCATGCCTTTTAAACTTGGTTGACTTTTTCGAAACAGTCACCAAGGCCATTGACGAGGGGAAGGCAGTCCATACAGCCTACCTAGACCTGGCGAAGGCTTTCAATACAATACTCCACCTGGGTATCATTGAAAAACTCATCAACTTAAATGTAAACCCATACATTACAAGATGGGTTGCAAACTGGCTGAATGACAGAACCCACAGGGTCAGAGTTGCTGGCGCCATGTCAGACTCAAAGCCTGTCACAAGTGGTGTCCCACAGGGCTCAGTCCTGGGCCCACTCTTGTTTGGCATCTACTTTTCTGAAGTACAAGCAAACACAGGAGGGTTATGGCTGACAAAGTTTGCAGATGACTGCAAACTGGGCACCGTGAACACATCTGACACAGATATCCTTCAGAAGGGTCTCACAGAAACGGATAACTGGTGCCAGAGCCATGGCCTAAAGTTAAATGCCAAGAAATGCATAGTCATACCCTTCGCGAAAAACAAGGTTACCCCTAGCTACCATATAAGTGGCAATCCACTGATCACAGAAGAAGTTATCAGGGACCTGGGGACCCAGGTTGACAGTAGCCTTTCATTCGACACTCATATTGCTAAAGTAGTTAGGAAGACCTTCTACATTGCCCACCTTATCATGAAGGGATTCACATCTAGATCAAGGGAGGTCATAGTCTCCCTATACTCATCACTCATCAGACCAATGATTGAGTACAATGCCCCAATTCAGAATGTATCTGACCCGACACTTGCAGCAGCTGGAGAGACCACAAATGTTCCTCACCAAAAGGATAAAGGGTCTCAAAAATCTGTCTTATGCTGCCCGACTGAAAGAACTCCAGCTCTATTCAGTTGCTTACCGCTTGCTCAGAGGTGACCTGTGCCTGACATACAAGGCCATGTCAAACCCAGATTTGATGAACATGCTTCACCTCAAAAAATCTAGATCCCTCAGAGCCACAAGGGCGGGAGACTTAAACCTCGACACGGTTATTAATAGGACGTGCTGGAGGGATAGATTTAGCACCCAAAGACTCCCTATGCTGTGGAACAAAATCCCGGTATATGTGAGGCAGAGCACCTCGCTGGCCTTGTTCAAGAGGAATCTTGACCAATGGATGGGAGATCGCAGATATACCCCAGGGGTTACCTCAGTGTCACTGCTCGACAGAGGCACAGCAAAATAATGGGCATAGTTTCTCCAAACTAAAGGGGTGGCATAAGCCACAAAACTATGGGCTAGGCATATAAATGCCCTCGGGCAGATAGCCTAGTATGAACCTATGAACCTATGAACATTAAAAAAGACAGAAAATACTATTTTCATAGGCTCATAGGTGAATACTAGGTTAACGAATTTAAAGGGATATTTTAAGCTAATAACCTGGGGATAAAAATCAAACCCTGCACCTTGTGTCAATGAGGTGAAGACTATGACCATTATAACAACCTCCCCATATAACAGTATTATTTTTGGTTTTTACTTCATAAGAACACACTAATGATATGACTGAAATAAATACTGTTCGTCAGGTTGGAAAAATACAAAATGTATGCTTTTGTGGCACAAATAGCAAAATCAGATCATTCAAATGATCACATAAAACTTCTGGTGGTGCCTAGCAATAAACGACTATGTCTCTGAGACTACAAAAATATTATTGCAATTTATTCATAATACTATATCATGACCTTCAGCTACATAATTCACTTAAATGGTTTTGCCTTCTTATAATGCAGTTCACTGCAAATGTGTCTAAATTGGTGTGGGGAGGCACCACACTGAATAAGTATTTCAGGCCATTATTGTAGTTAGACTACTGTGCAGAAGGTAATTATAATACCCAAAATGAAAGAGTATAACACAATGTCGGACTGTGGCACTACAGGCTGATGAACTAAAGCCGCCGGGGCCTGTCATTGAAAGCTTATATTTCTGTCTGCCTTTGAGATTTCATTATAGCACTTTCATATAAAAACAGTGTTTTCTGTTATGAAACACTAAACACTGCACTTCTAACCTCAGAGCTTCTTAGCGGAGCGCACTTTAATATTTCATCCTATAACTTTAGCCATTTTAAAACATTACATTGTAGTACATTATACTATGATCAAATATAAATACAAGTATAGATATAACATTTTTTTCTGATAAAATAATAAGTAGTTTTACTTCAAATGTTTTGACAACTCAAAAAGAAGCATCTTAGGTCATTATTTTACTTACTGTACTAAGTTCACTACAGTACCCACAATGAAAACACAGCATAATGCAAATGTCAGACGGTCAGTAAAGGCTATATCTTTGTCTGCCTTTGTGTTTATAACAAACATTTTAGATGACAAAATGTTCATTAGTTAAAAAACACACTGCAACTGAAGCCACAGAGCTTCCAGTGCAGCATATTACTGAACTTGCTTTCACACCTGTGATTGCTTGAAAACATGGCATTGAAGCCTCAGGATGTTACAACTAAAACACATACTTTTTTATGGAAAATATATAGTATTCTCACATCTGAGATACTGTGAACTTTGTACACATATATTCTGTATATTAGCTTTACTCACCCTTTTCTGTAGAGGTCAAATTGCCCTTGGGTGGAAACAAAACAGAGTACCACACTGTGACAACAAAAGCCCTCTAAAACTCTGGGTTTACTATCTCTATATGAGAAGCCATATGTCAGATCTCCCCTAAGACAGCTCAAAATAAAACAATGATGGGACTTGCAATAAGGCACTTTGGTACAAAACATATTCATGCTGTTCCAGTGATTTTTGCCACTTTTGAAAGAGTATACTACCTCTGACTGTGAGGCGATCACATACTTAAAATGGTTATATACCTCTAACAGATCTTGTACACCCAACAAGCCATATCAATAATCAGTAAGATGTCATATTGAAACTATATGCATTCCTACATCACCTGCCTCCAGCCTTTTGATCAGAGGTTCAATAATCTCAATGTAGAGACCAAGCAGACTGCCAGACTTTGACACCACAAGCCCTTGAAATATAGGCTTTGCTAGCTGTATGTAAGAGGCCATATGACAGGTCCCCAAAGAAAGTCCATATTACAAAACTTCAGAGACTTGTAAATAAGGTACTGTGGTATAAAACACAAACACATTCACCCAGAGGATTGTGACCTTTCTTTTATTTGTGAAGGAATCACAAACATAACCACCATACTGCTCTTTGACGGATACTGTCATCCTCCCAAAAAATGATATCTGATGTGATCCTTATAAGAACCATTTGATTCCATACATCAGCTGCTCCCATCCCTTTTGTCCAGAGGTCAATTAGCATCCAGATGGACACCATTCATAGTGGCAGGCTGAGGCAACAAAAGTCTGCTGAAAACCTATATTTTCCATCTGTATACAAGAGGCTAGTTCTGCCAAGAGTTCTGAATAAAAAAATGAAAGACTTCTAGTAAGGTATTTAGTACAAAATTGCACTCCTCCAATGGATTGGTTAACATCTGAGTGGGTTTAGTACCTTTGACTGCAAGGGAATCACATAAATATAGTGGCCCTATGGCACTTTGACAGATCTTGTCCCCCACCAACAAACAAGATCAGTAATCATCAGGAGTGATCTGGTTAATCACCTGTCCCCAGCATTTAGTTCACAGTACCCATATGGAAAAAACATATTGCTAGACTGAGAACAAAAGCCCTCTGAAATGCTGGATTTACTAGTTATGTTTAATAGACCATACTTCAGTTCCCTGAAGAAAATTCACAATAAAAAGAATGATGGACTTCTAATAAGGAATTTTGGTACAAAACACACACAATGTCCCATTGCAAAGGAATCATATAAATGTAATGGCAATATTGCTCTTTAACAGATACGACCCTGATAAAAACATATCTACAATCAAACGTGACTTTGTAACTGCTGTTTTGCTTTCATATATCACATGCCCCAAAAATTATACCCACATTCCGTTTACTTCTGTCTCACTGAAAATAAAACAAACTTAACAGCCACAACAAACATAACAGTCACAGTATCATGTTTCAACTTGCTGCCTTAGACAAATGCACTGATCAAGCCACACCATACTTATATTTGATAATTTTCATGTAATGGCCACATTTTTACATGCAGCATGCCTTCTCATCAACTTCTCCGTAAAGGTATCCTCCTTCTCTGCATATCTCTGATATCTGATTGTGAGGAATGTAAAAAAAATAGAAGACAATGATTCATCTCAACCTGTCACTCCAACACATATGCATGCTCCCAGCATTGGTTACTTATAGTGATATGCCATAACTCAGTTGTATACTTTGTCTTTTTAAATGGCTTCCCTGTCATAGGATTCTTTCAAGTCTACCCTGGGTATTTTGAGGGAATGCACCCCCAATACCCCCTAACTAATGTAACAATTCTCTGGAACTCCATGTGTGGGGAAGGGGAGCCAAATTAAGTGAGTTGCTCACAATTAGCTGACCCCCCCCCCAAACTAACAATACCGATGACTGTTTTGCATAATTTATGTTAATGACCTTTACTTTCATGCACAGCATGCACTCCCCTAACACACACACACACAGCAATCACACCTAATGTATGCCTGCCAAAATTGGTGAAATAAGTGTCACAATAACCAATTTCACTTGGAACTACAGAGCAGAAATAACAGCAACAGTAATTTACTGTGATTCAATTACAGGGCACATCACCCCCAAGTCAACTTTTACAAAAATTAAACAAAAAAATGATATAAGATGTATGATGCTGTGGGCAGTGTGCTCTACTAACAATGTCCTCACACGTATGTGGATTCCTGCCAGCCAGAGTGAAGAAAAGAATCACCACAAATGCATTTCAGCTTGGAGCATTCAGGTACTATGCTCTGCCACCCGCAGCAATAACCACTTAATCATGATCATTGTAGCAGCCCTTTGGGTTTTTCTTGTGTTAAACAAAAAAAAGTCTTTATTGAATTATCACTTATTATAAAGGTAATCATACGTTTATATGAATGAAAACAAACCATATAGACCTATTTTCAGTTTAGACTTTGATTTCCATTGTCTAGTAACTGCTTTTTTGCAGCCACCAGAACTAAACTTGGCAAGGCCTTACTATGTCTAGGCAATTCCGATTCTGTACCACAGCTCAACAAAAAAAATAATTTCCTTAGTTACATCAATTTGATCACCCAGTATTTCAGACAGAGATGTCTGCAAGGATTTTTTTAAAGTCCACCAACTTATTACATGCCCAAAAAATATGTTCCCAATTACCTCTTTCTTCCCCATCATACCTTCAACATTTGCAATCTACATGTGGAAAAATTATTTGGAGGCTGCTTGGGGTATAAAAGTACCTACGCAAACACTTACAAGTAAAGATCCTAAATCTTCTGGACTTTGTTGTACATTTGGGAGCCATACATATATCATCCCCTTGTTTCTTTGTGAATTGTGTGCCCAGTCTCTCTTCCCGAGCCTTCCTAACCTCCTCTGATTGATTCCTGTAGTTATGCAGTATTTAATATGCCCTACTAATTTTTCTTTTTTAAACAGCGGCTTCTTTTCTAGATTCTTCTAAAAACTCTACCAGTATCTGCACTTTGCTTTCAAGTACCAACTGCATCCACCCAATATAGTTTGGTTAGAAGACATGATGGTTATTTAATTTAGTAAACATCTTCAAGAAAGTCACAGACGATATACATAGCAGCCAAACTGGTAATAGATCTAGCCAAGACATTTGACACTGTTATTCCTGATGGTATTCCAAATAAATTGAAATCTCTATGCGCACACGTTTATGCTGTGACACAGACAGCAAACTGGCTTATAAATAGAACACAGGCAGTTAAAGTACTAAATGTCAGCTAAAAAAGCAAAAAGGTAGGCATTCGTCAGGGTTTGGTAGTGGGTTCCTTTCTGTTCAATATCTACAAACCACTAAGATGATGTTGTCATTCACTCAGCAGCTGATAACAGCAAAAGCTAAACCACACAAATCAATAGTGAATTAGGAAATGGACTAAAATGCAATAAGCACAGTACTGTCATCTTGAGTAAAACGAAACAAAGCATGAGAGCTTACATTATAACACACACCACTCCCCATGCAAACATCAGAGATCACAACATTCTTGTAAACAATTTCCTATTATCTGACCATCATACAACAGTAGTCAGGAAATCATTTTATCTAGCTCAGTTAATGCATAAAAGTATCCCATCCACATCAAAATAAGCCATCTTTTCTCTATACTTTACTCTGATCAGACCAGTTAGATAATGCCCCTTTTTGTATGCAACTATCCAAATACATTACACAGATGCAAAGACCTCAGGGGTTCCTAACTAAAAAGATCACCAGATTAAAGGCAGTCATTTGCCATGAGAGATTTAAAACTCTATCCCTACATTCTTATCTCCTATAGTTTCCTGTGTGGACTCAACCCTCCTTGATCTCCTATACCTCCACACCACAAAAGGTTCCATAAACTCTCAACTTCAGACTTGACTATCCATCAACAAACAAATAAAACATAGCTTCAAGGAGGCTGCACAGTGCAAAAACAGAAACTTAGAGAAGGGCCAGTGGATTTATATTTCTGGGTAAATTTCAGTAACTGGCTTGTAAGTGTACTGTCTGGATGCAAGCAAAATGAAATAGAGTACCTGAAAGAAAATCATCTACAAAAGGCAAGGAAAAAACACTGTGAAAAGTACTGCAGCTAAAAGCAGCGCAAGCTCCAGACATGACTTCCAGTAACCTAGAGGAAAGTATAGGACAACTAACTGTACACGGACCTGATTAAAATAAACAAAACACTGATGGAGTATATCAACTCAAAAAACAAAAGGTTGGAAAAAATAGAAGAAGCTTTAAACAGATATTCAGATGAGTGGATAAAACTGCAAAAAACAGAGGATGAAATGAATAAAATGCTGGCTGAATATGAGACTGCTCAAGAAAAAATGTTTCAAAAAATTAACAGAATTAGTGGACAGAGCACATAGGAAAAAAAACTGAGATTTTCTGCTGTACTACAGAAGCTGGAAGGAACAGACTACTAATTTTATGAAAGCAAAAATAAGCAACTGGACTGGTATTCCATAGTGGGAGTTGAAAGGGTAAATCGTGTGTATGCTTCAAAGCTGGCAATGAGAAAGCAACCTAAAACTTAACTATTAAAGTTGCAATCCTACTAGCAGAGGGAGTTGATTCTGACAAAACTGTGGCAGAAAGACAAATAAAAGTGGGAGACAGCAAGTGTTTGTGCAGAATGATTATTCATTGTACACCAGGCAGAAGAAGAATACATTTATTCCACTACTCTGGGAATGTTGACAAGCAGGCTTGAGATTCAAACTGCTGTGCCTAGCTATCTTCAAAACATTCTTCACTGGAGCGACAAAATCATTTTTTGATGAAGTACATGCTAAGGAGGAAATACAAAGATTTCTCCAACAAAAAGTAAAACAGAAGGAGATTCTGCTTCTTTTTCTGCCATAGAGAGACTGTGCCAGTGAAACCTTTCCAAATGTTTCAACAGGGAATGCTTGAGAGAATGAAAAAAGCACAAGTGTCGACTAGAAGAATCGAGTGTACATTGGAAATGAAGCATAGTCGGGATTTTGGAAGATGGAGAACAGGAATAAAACCAGTAATCTGGAAACTGACAAATATGGGATTACAAAGCTATAATTACATTTGAGAAACATATAATCCACCAAACTGAGCAAACAACACCTTAATTGCACAACGTATAGACAGTCTCACCGTCCAAGCTCCTGTATAACGCTGCGAATGATACCAGACTCAAGTAAGGATTAAATAACAGAATTTAATGACAACTAAAAGCTCAGCATAAAAATCACATCAACATAAAATATATATATATATTTTATGCTGATGTGATTTTTATGCTGAG
Source organism: Protopterus annectens (assembly GCF_019279795.1). Classification (NCBI taxonomy): domain Eukaryota; kingdom Metazoa; phylum Chordata; order Ceratodontiformes; family Protopteridae; genus Protopterus; species Protopterus annectens. Next base: position 1,378,825,756 of record NC_056741.1, on the reverse strand, counting down.
CTTTTAGTTGTCATTAAATTCTGTTATTTCATCCTTACTCGAGTCGAGTATCATCATTCGTAGCCTTATACAGGAGCTTGGACAGTGAGACCATCTATACGTTGTACAATTTGAGAAACATGTGACAGAACAAGAAAATCTGGAAATACTGGACTCTTTTGGACTTTGTTAAACTTGTAGGGGACTCTAAACCATATGCCCTACTTAGGACAGGGGAAGAGCAGGGAGAGAGTAAACTGCAAGTAAAACAAACTTTTTCTTAGTGGTACTATTCTTATAGTCCATGCATTTCTTTGCATGCCAGTTATTTTTAAGTGTGATGGGGATATTAATGTAAACAGGTGCTCCTGGTTTTACTCCCCCTTTATTCTCTTTCTCCTTGCTCAGTTTTAAGAAATGTAGGCACCGAAATGTTAAAAAAGAGAGGGAGAGAACAAAAGTCTGGTTTAAAGAGCATGACAAAAGAGAAATTAGTGTGTTTTTTTCTCATTCTTTCATAGGGTAATGACCAGATCAAGGACCTTGGCTTGACCTAGTAACAAGTTTTAAAAGAAAGTAAGTGAATGAAAAAGAATACTGAAGACTATAAGGCTTTTTTCTAGCAAATTTATGCTTAGTAGCATTTCTGTATCTGGTCTTCATATCTCCAGGAGACAATCTCATTAAAAACAAATGGCTTGGAAATAATGTTCTCTGAAAGCATTCAAGTATTTACTCTGTTGGGAGAGCTATAAAGATAAGACAAAACCACACAACACTTAGTTGAAGCACAGGCTGCACCATGTATCTTAACGTGGATAACCTTGTAGGTTACCTCACATCTATGACTGTGGCTGTCAATTTGGAACATTTGCACCTATTAGGAGTGTAAAACTTCAATATTTGAAGATGTACATAGGTTTCTATGTTATTATTATTGTTACTAGATTTTAGGGGCACATTGGGGGTCTGTTTTGCTTGAGGGATTTCAATAAAACAAAAAAAAATTTGTTAAGATGTGACATAGGCTCAAATGGATATACCAAGAAACAACTGTATAAAAGATCAAAAATAGAAACCTTGGTCACTCACGGCAGGTAAATAAAATGTATAGTTATTGTTAAGCGCTTTCGTGGTTCAGCATAACCACTTCATCAGACTTCAGTTGCTAACAGAAAGCATACCCCTTGTATAGGCACAATCAAGCTAGCATAATTGAAACAATTAAAAGCAACTAAGAATAAAAGCCATAGAGACCTCCAGAGTACATATATATAGAATTATGTCTGTGTGAATCCACACATCAGAAACGTAATGTTTCAAGCATCTAGATTTTAGAAAAGGTTTTAATGAAACTTTACTATTTAGACCAGGAGGGCTTATCAGCCTGTAAATGTATAAACCATTTTTGTTCTATTTCTTCAGTTTTATTACAGAAATCTCCACCTCTGTTATTTACACCTATATGCTCAATGACAAAACAATGGAACTAATGGTCTAACCCTTCTCTCAAAACATGCTGTGCAAGTGCACTAGTTTCTTGGCTGTTACGCATGTTCCTGTGATGTTCAAGGATTCTATCCTTCAACATTCGGTTAGTTTTTCCTATATAGAATGCGAAACAAACTTTGCAGAAACAAAAATAAACCACGTTCCTAGTTCTTCAATCATTATAATATTTAAAATCAATCTTAAACTTCACAGAGGGATGTTCAAAGTGATTACCTGTATAAATATGCGTACATACAGAGCAGTTTCTACATGGATAAGTCCCTGTCCTATCGGATAACATTACAGTACTTTTATTAGATTTGTAGTATAGTTGTTTCTTTAAAGAACAATTATTCTTAACGGAAAAAAGGGGGGTATCATGAATTACATCCTTTAATTCCTCTACAGCATGCAGAAAGTACAGTTTTGTACCTACCATAAATGTAGATGTCCGATAGATATGCAACTGCAGTCATAACATATGGGTTGTCCTGCCTCAGGCAGCCCTCGGTCGGCCGAATTCCAAAGTCTGGGTCCGGCGTCGGCTGGTGTCGCCTCCTCTCCGACGTCACAACGGCTGGAGTATAAAGGCATCGGCCGACGCCATCTTCTTCAGTGTTTCTTTCCCCAGATGTCAGGTGCCCTCTTAGGAAGGCTAAATTTGGTAAATGGATAAAAATAATCCCAAACATGCACAACAGTAATAAACAGATACACCATAGGAGATACCTCCAGCTGAAGGGAAAAGGGGTAGGGACCCAAAAGAAGGATACAAAGGGGTAGGAGGGTGGGAAAATCCGACTGCAGTTGCATATCTATCGGACATCTACATTTATGGTAGGTACAAAACTGTACTATGTCCTTCAAGAATGCAACTGCAGTCATAACATATGGGTTGAATACCGTAGCCAAGCTGGGGGTGGATGGAACTATGATAAGGATGGTGTAGCTAAAATCCCCTGCAGGACTGCCGAAGCAAAGCCTGCTCGGGATCTGGAGTATAAGGGCAGGTGGTAGTGCTTGGTAAATGTATGCACGGAGCTCCATGTAGCAGCCTCTAAAATGTCCTTTGTTGCCACTCCTCTTAGGAAAGCTGTGGAAGTGGCTATAGCTCTGGTGGAGTGTGGCCTAATATTGGCTGGCACACCTTTTCCATGAAAAGAATAGCAAAATCTGATGCAATGTCCAATCCATTTTGAAATTGTTTGTTTGGAGATTGCCTTTCCTTGTACTCCAGCAGCATAGGCTACAAACAGCTGGTCAGACTTTCTGGTGGCCTTAGTTCTGTCCAAGTAGTAGCGTAGTTGTCTGTGTATGTCCAAAGTATGCAGTAGTTTTTCCCCCCTATTTTGAGGATTGGGGAAGAATGTAGGTAGATGAATAGCTTGATTTAGAGACACCCTGGAAATAACTTTTGGCATGAATGTAGGATTGGTTCTTAGAGACTCTGTCTTGATGAAAAATGAGGAAGGGGGGCACTGCCATGAGTGCCTGTATCTCCAAAACTCTCCTTGCAGAAGTGACTGCCAATAAGAAGGTCGTCTTCCATGAAAGAAATTGCATTTCTGAGGTTGCTGCTGGCTCAAATGGAGGAAGAGTTAGTTTTTCCAACACGTAGTTGAGGTCCCATGCAGGTACTGGCTGTTTTCTGGGAGGTTTGATATTCTTTATCCCTCTTAGAAACTGTCTTAGCAGAGGATGCGAAAACACTGGAGGGTCACAGTTGTATTTTGCTGAGATTGCTGAGACATGAATCTTTACTGAGGAGTATGAGAGCCCAGTATGAAATAGTTCTGCCAAGTATTCTAGTAGCTGAGGTATACTCAGTAATGCTGTGTCCTGAGCCCTTTTGGCATTCCAGATGCTGAATCTCTTCCACTTGGCTGAATAGGTTTTTCTGGTGGAAGGTCTGCGTGCTTCCAGCAAGATCTCTTGAACAGATTTGGAAAGAGAGTTAGGTGTTGAAGTCATGGTAGCCTCCAGGCTGTCAGATGCAATGTTTTCAGGTCTTGATGTACAGTCCTGTAATTGTGTTGCATTAGGAGCAGGGGCCATAGGGTCAGAGGCCATGGTTTGGTCCGAGTTATGGTCAATAGCAATGGGTACCAGTGTTGCCTTGGCCAGTCTGGAGCTATCAAGATGCCTGTTGGTTGTTCTGCTTTGATTTTCAGTATCACCTTGGTCAGCAGAGGCAGGGGAGGGAATGCATAAATTTTTAGAGAGTTCCAGCTGAAGGAGAGAGCATCCGTTTTCCAAGCTAGAGGGTGGTGAGTCCTTGTGCAGAACTTTTCCAGTTGATGATTTAAGTGGGAAGCAAAAAGATCTACGTCCGGTATTCCCCATGTCTTTGTCAGTTGAGAGAAAATGTGAGGGTGCAGCATCCGTTCGTGTGGATCCATGAAATTTCTGCTCAGATTGTCCGCCAGTACATTGTCCTTGCCTGGTACAAAGTGGGATTGTAAGTGTATCTTCAGGCTCAGGGATTTTTCCCAGAGAAGCATTGTTAGTCTGCAGAGGGGATAAGAATGAGTGCATCCCTGCTTGTTTATGTACCACATGACAGTGGTGTTGTCTGTCCTTATTAGCAAATGTCCTTCTTGTAGTGATTTTTCAAAAGTCTCAATGGCATGTATCACTGCCAACATCTCCTTTTGATTTATGTGCAGATGTCTTTCCTTTGGCGTCCATAGACCTTGAATGCATCTGCCCTCCATGTGCGCCCCCCATCCATGGTCTGAGGCATCTGTTGTAATCATTTGGCCTGCTTGAGGTCTGTTGAAAGACATGCCTTTGTTTAGTTGACTGGCTTGAGCCCACCATAGAAATTCCTTCTGCAGGCATGGAATAAGTGGGATTATGTCCTCTAGGCTGTTGCTGTGTTGAGACCATAAGTTTTTTAAATACCATTGCAGCTTTCTCATATGAAGTCTTGCCAAAGGTATCAGAAGGATGCAAGATGCCATGAAACCCAGGGTCTGCAGGATTTTCCTTGCAGTCAGCTGGGAAAGCTTTGCTAGGCCTTTGAAGTACTCTGGTAATTGCTGCTGTTTCTCCTCTGTGGGGTAGGCCATTTGGGTTTCCGTGTCCAGTTTGGCTCCTAGGAATGTAATCTGTTGGGATGGTAGTAATTTTGACTTCTGAATGTTGACTGTGTATCCCAAGGCCTGCAGTATATACATGACATAGTCCAAATTCCCTTTTAAGGTCTGTTTGTTGTCTGCTTGTATGAGGCAGTCGTCCAAGTAGGGGTATATTTGAATCCCCTGCTGTCTGCAGTGTGCCACTACTGATGCCAGGCATTTCGTGAACACACTGGGCGCAGTAGACAAGCCAAACGGCAATGCTGAGAATTGATAATGCTCTGTCCCTGCAAGAAATCTGAGGTATCTTCTGCAGCTTTGTCTGATTGGGACATGCAGGTATGCCTCCTTGAGGTCCAGAGTGACCAGCCAAGACCCCTTGCCCAGCATGGGAAGAAGTTGCTGCAACGTCAGCATTTTGAATTTTGGCACAATGAGGAAAGTGTTTAGATTTGACAAGTCCAGTATGGGTCTCCATTTGTTTTCTTTTCTTGGAACAAGGAACAGTCTTGAATAAAATCCCTGCCCTTGCTCCTGAGGCGGAACCCTTTCTATTGCTTTTATACTTAATAGCTTGGAAACTTGAGTGAGTGCCTCTGCCCTTTGATGATGTGGCAGGTTTGGCATGCCTTGTCTTATTGGTAATGTGTGGAAGTGGAATCTGTAACCTTTGTCTATCAAATCCAGAATCCAATTGTCTTTGGTTAAGATATGCCAGTTTTGTGAGAATAAGGCTAATTTTCCGCCCAAAGGTGCTTCTCTTTGAACCTTTGTAGGCGAAAGTGAAGTCATTGTGATTGTCCTTGTGGTGCAGCTGAACTGTCTGCGCCACTTCTTTGATTTGGAGGTTGCCAGTGGCGGCCCCTCTAAGATCCTCGGTATTGCCCTCTACCCCTGGCACGTCTGCTTTTTCCCCTTTGAAACTTGTCAGAGCGGGAAGGACCAATTCTTTGAGGGCCAGTTTCTGCTGAATCTGGGTGGCTGAACCTGAAGGAAATCCTTGACCGTCTGTACTGACTTTGCTTTTCCTCTATGGATTTCAATACATCTTGTGCAGTAGCACCAAAAGCTTTGTTTTTCCAAAGGTGCATCCAGTAACTTTACTTTAACATGGTCAGGCAAAGACTGATCCTTCAACCAAGCATGTCTCGTATCACAGCCCCAGTCATAGCTGCCCTACATGAAGCTTCCATTGCATCATAACCACACTGCAGAAAATGGTTATTAACCTGCTGAGTGTTATGTATATGATCCTGCAGTGCCTTTTTATCAATAGGCTCAGGAGGCTAACTTTTCTGTAAATCATCCAGGAGAAAATCTTGGTACTGAAACATGTGAAAAAGGCAGTTAAGAGACCTCATGGCTAGGGTAGTAGAGGTATATACTTTTTTACCCCATCTCTCCAGGGACCTTGCTTCTCTGTCAGCTGGTAGTGGGTTTTTGGCAGAGGAGGAAGCCACTCCCTTGGGGCCCTGTGAAATAGTTTCTAGATCCACAGAGTGGGCCTTAAAAAGGTGCTTGTGAGTGTCAGGGACCCTATAATATCTGTCCGGCTTGACAGGAGCAGGAGGCAGAGAATCAGGGTTGGCACTGGAGTCAGAGAAAACATCATCCAAAACATCCATAACTGGAGGGATAGCCAAAGGTCTGTGCTGGGGAAGCTTGAGCAAGGTACAAAGCCTTTTCCTGGAGTCAGAGAATTCCTGACCCTGCCATTGAAAATGTTCCCTCATGGAATGCAGAACTTCCCCACATGAGAAATCCTCTGGAGGGGAGGCAGAGGGAATTGAATCCTCAGCATCAGAGTCCTCGTAGGCCTGGAAGGGTTCATCTTGAGTATCAGAATGCTCAGAATCCCCAGAGGCTTCATCCGAGGAGAGGTCGTCCGCCTGCTCAGTTCTAGGCCTTTTCTCTGCAGGTGGCTGAGAACCCCTGTCCGGATGAGGCTGAGACCCCCTGATAAGGGAAATAAGATCTGCAGCCAGAGACATGATCTGCTTATCAGAAGAAGGGACCTGGGCAGGTTTAAGATGGGCCTTGGCCTGACTGGCGGCCTTAGCACGTGCAAAGGCCTTGATGGACATGGATACAGGAGGCCTAGCAGCCCCACGTGCAGGTGTTACCTTGTCCACAGGAATGGTGTCGGGTAGATCCAGAACTTCGGTTTCCGGAGGAAAATCAACAACCGGCACCGGAGAGATCTCTGAGACCGAAGGTCGTGTTAACGCTGAGTCGTCGGCCTGGAGCGGTAGATTTACCACTTCCGAAGGAACCGGAGCGCTAGCAGAGAGTTTAGGAGTAACATTGGTAGTGGACGCGGGCCGAGGATGTCGGTCCCGGTCCTTGCGTTTTTTAGCAGATTGGGTTGTCGGTTGATCCGACAGCATGATATACGCAAAAGATTCACCGAAGTCCTCGGCGAATTCTGCCCAGCACCTGAGAGTGCGCTTATTAAAGCAGGCACAGGCAGCACAGGCCGAGACGTCGTGGTCTGGGCCCAGGCAGAGAAGGCAGAGAGAATGGAAGTCCTTATGAGGTATTTGTTTACCACAAGACAAACAATTATTAACTTTCTCAATTTGTTCTGACATCGGCTGAGGCAAGAATAAATGTTCCCCAACGGGGTACTTAGCTTTTAGATGGCTTCGGTACTGAAAACACAGGAGCTGACCGACCGGCACTTGCGAACTGCTTCTGCTTCGGGCACCGCGCGGCAAGAAAGACTGAAGAAGATGGCGTCGGCCGATGCCTTTATACTCCAGCCGTTGTGACATCGGAGAGGAGGCGACACCAGCCGACGCCGGACCCAGACTTTGGAATTCGGCCGACCGAGGGCTGCCTGAGGCAGGACAACCCATATGTTATGACTGCAGTTGCATTCTTGAAGGACATCATTCCAGTTCTTTTTAATCACGTCACAGGTTCTGTTAATGTCATTCGAAAAGGGGAGAACTACTCAGAGGTTCACGATCAATCTGCCTACTATCCACAGTAGTATTGGGATTAATCTCAGTTGTGTCACTAAAGTACGGTCTACATCTGGAGCCTCTTTCATTCCAAGCAGCCTTAATACATTCATCTATTTCATGTTCTTAATATCCCCTGTCCAGGAACTCCTGTTTTAGTTCTTTCAGGGCTGTCTCAAGGTATGCATCATTATTATGAATTTGCATTATCCTATACACTTGCCTTTTTAACACATTCCTTTTAATATTTCTTGGGTGCATGCTAGTGTAGTGTAACAGGCTATTCCTTCTGGCCGGCTTCCAAAGATATTAAGCCTTTCCTTGTTGACCTTTATAGCCAAAAACTCAATTTCAAAATCTGAAAATTTATATGTAAACTTAAGAAAATGAGTAGTGCTGTACAAATAGGCACCAAAATCTTTAAGCTCATCAACAGTGCCATCCCAAAGTAAAAACAGGTCATCCACAAAACATATATACCATACGACATGTTTACTGAAAGGATTTCCGTCAAAGATAAAGTCCAACTCCCATTGGACCAAACAGAGGTTGGCATAGCTATTGGCACAAGCAGTGCCCATTGCTACACCAACTTTCTGTAAATAAAATGCATCATTGAACATGAAAGCATTGCTCTTTAAAATCATCTCAAGTAAAGTACCGATAAGTGATATTTTTACTTTATCCCAATTCCTAAGGTTTAGAAACTTCTCTATGTTAGCTATGCCCCAATTATTGGGGATCACAGTAAACAGTGATTCCATGTCCAAGGTTACTAAAAACAATCTGTGTTAAGATTCAGAGTATCAATGTGCAACTTTTGCAAAAACATTTTCATATCTTTCAAAACAGTGTGACAGCTCTCAAAGTGGATCTAGCTGTTTCTCCACATAAATGGAGAGAGGTTCAGTGACCCATCCTCTACCTGAGACAATAGGCCTCATGGAGGGAGGTGTCAGATGTTTATGTACCTTTGGCAACCCATATATGTTCCGTGTCATAGGATGCTCTACGTTGAAATAGTCGAACAGGGGTTCAGTAATTCTATTTGTTATAAGTAAATCAAAAATTAAAAAATGTATTTTATCTATAATGCCCTTAACAATCAGGGCATTAATACTGACATAAGTGTTAGCATCACTCAATAACATATTCATTTGCTGTATATATATGTCTCTGTCCATGACAACCACACTGCCTCCTTTATCTGCTGGTCTAATTTCTATGCCAGACATACCCTTTAGTTCACTTAAGGCAGAACTTTCAGCAATTGACATAATAAAATATTAAAAAGCCTGCCAGAAGGAATAGCCTGTTACACTACACTAGCAAGCACCCAAGACATGTTAAAAGGAATGTGTTAAAAGGGCAAGTGTATAGGATAATGCAAATTCATAATAATGATGCATACCTTGAGACAGCCCTGAAAGAACTAAAACAAGAGTTTCTAGACAGGGGATATAAAGAACATGAAATAGATGAATGTATTAAGGCTGCTTGGAATGAAAGAGGCCTCTAGATGTAGACCGTACTTTAGTGACACAGCTGAGATTAATCCCAATACTACTGTGGATAGTAGGCAGATTGATCTTGAACCTCTCAGAATAGTTCTACCCTTTTTGAATGACATTAACAGAACCTGTGAAGTGATTAAAAAAACTGGAATGTTCTGCATGCTGTAGAGGAATTAAAGGATGCAATTCATGATACCCCACTTTTTTCCTTTAAGAATAATTGTTCTTTAAAGAAACAACTATGCTACAAATCTAATAAACATACTGTATTGTTATCCGATAGAACAGGGACTTATCCATGTAGAAACTGCTCTGCATGTAAGCATATTTATACAGGTAATCACTTTGAACATCCCTCTATGAAGTTTAAGATTGATTTTAAATATTATGCTGATAGCAGAACTAGGATCGTGGTTTATTTTTGTTTCTGTAAAGTTTGTTTTGCATTCTATATAGGAAAAACTAACCGAATGTTGAAGGATAGATTCTTTGAACATCACAGGGACATGCGTAACAGCCAAGAAACTAGTGCACTTGCACAGCATGTTTTGAGAGAAGGGCTAGACCATGAGTTCCATTTTTTTGTCATTGAGCATATAGGTGTAAATAACAGAGGTGGAGATTTCTGTAATAAAACTGAAGAAATAGAACAAAAATGGTTTATACATTTACAGGCTGATAAGCCCTCCTGGTCTAAATAGTAAAGTTTCATTAAAACCTTTTCTAAAATCTAGATGCTTGTAACATTACGTTTCTGATGTGTGGATTCACACAGACATAATTGTATATATATGCACTCTGGAGGTCTCTGTGGCTTTTATTCTTAATTGCTTTTAATTGTTTCATTTATGCTAGCTTGAGTGTGCCATATAAAGGCTATGCTTTCTGTTAGCAACTGAAGTCGATGAAGTGGTTATGCTGAACCGGGAAAACGCTTACTTTTGGTCCTTTTAACAATAAATATACATTTTATTTACCTGCCGTGAGTGACCGAGGTTTCTATTTTTGATTATTATTATTTTTTACCTTTATTGGTCACTTTCCTTGTGGGAGACTGTTTTTTTATTTCTTGTATGAAAGATCAAACTGACAAACACTGGAAATAAACATTTTACAAAAAAAGCTGTTGTACATAAAAGATGGTAATATAGCAATAACCCACGTCTGGGTGTGGGTAATGCTAAATTTACCCACGGTTGGCGTGGTTTGGTCGAGCGAGCCGGTATTATACCATGACATTATTTAAGGAAAGAAACTATTACTTTTCTTAAATAATGGCATAGTATAATGCCTGTTTACTGCCCTTCCGCAGAAGTCTGGCATCCGCGGCAGTTCTGATGTAGTGCGCCTGCGCGTACATCAGAGCTGTGGGCAAAAACGGAGAAAGCAAGATCTCCGTTGCTTTTTAGTGTCTCGATATGTTAAATGAGTTTAACATGGCGAGACAGTTTAAATAAGCAGCGGACATCTCCGTTGCTTATTTTAAAACTGTCGCTATGTTAAACTCATTTAACATAACTCTAAAAAGCAACGGAGATCTTGCTTTCTCACTGTCTCGCTATGTTAAATGGGTTTAACATGGCGAGACAGCTAAATAAGCAGGAGATCTCCGTTGCTTATCTTAAACTGTCTCGCTATGTTAAACCCATTTAATTTTAAACGAAGTTATACTAATGGAAAAAGTCCAGGCGACCGGACCTTTTTCCATTAGTATAACTCGATTTACAACGGGCACGCTGGCCAATCAGCGTGCACGTTTTGGGGGGGTCATGGTATAATAACAAAGTTTTAATACAATGATGCTTTCTGCAATGTCTTTAAATGTCAATGGTCTCACAGACGAATACAAAAAAAAAAAAAAAAAAAAAAAAAAAAAAAAAGAGTAGTGAACTATATGAAAATATGCAGAGTGTAAATAGCTATGCTACAGGAGATGCACCTGGAAAAACTGAACATGTGCATTTGATAAAGAAAGGTTTTCAGGATGGTTATTCAGCGGATTACCTGAGACACAGGAAAAGAGGGGTAATTATATTAATTGCAAGAGGAGCTCTAATAGTGACAGAAAAAGATAAAAAAATAATAATGGTAGATCTGTACTAGTAGTGGGCTATTGGCAAGGGAGGAGGACTAAACTGGCAAGTATTTATATTCCCCCTAAAACTGCTATAATGGAGCTTAAGAAAATTCTGGGAGAAAAAAATCAACTTTCGACAAGGAATATTACTTTTGTGTTGGGACTAGAATTTGATTAGCAACAGTGAAGATGTGTCTGGGGGCCCAGAAAGGAAAAAATAACAAAGGAGGGTAGATTTTTGAAGACATTTATGAATATATTTGGCATGGAAGATGTGAATTCAGTACTGGGAGTTTGGAGTGAATTTACATATTCTTCAAGATACAAAAACTGAGCTAGGCCAGACAGAGTTTACATTTCACAGGAACATGTGCATTTAATTGAATGTCTTGATACACACCCAATAACTATTTTAGATAGTGCACCAATAATAACTAAAATAAAATCACAGGGTAATGAAATAAAAATGAGACACTGGTGCTTCCCACCTATCTACTGAAAAGAGAGGAATTTAAAGAACGAGAAGTGGAAATTATTCAGGAGCTATTACAGAAGACAGAAATTTCTTCTGAAACAAGAATTATTTTGTGGGACTAACAAATGTTAAAGCATCACAAAATGGGGAAATCTCGCAGAACAAGAAGAGCAGCAACTGCAAAACGTTAAACAGAAAAAAAGGGATTACACCTTAATAATATGCATGTGCTTAGAAAGGCTGCTGTAAGGAACTGTTTTTGATAGTTACTATAGAGCAGAAAAACATTTAGCACAATGACTCGGGCAACAAAGTAGAAAGTGCTGTCCCCAAGTTTAGAGAACCTGTGACATGGAAGATAACAAAAGATTCCTGTAGAAGTATTAGAAATATTCCAGAAGTTCTATGAAAGTCTGTAAAAAGCAGAGAAATATGGAAATCAAGAAAAGGTAATGGAAACGTTTATGGAAGAATTAAATATGCCAGGGTTAGAGGTAGACGAGGCTCAATTACTACCAGTTAGGATAGGATGAGATGAGATAAAAATGCTGATGTATTAGTTAGGATAGGATGAGATGAGATAAAAATGCTGATGATGTATTACCAATCTACACGAAAGTCTCCAGGAATAGATGGTATTCCTGTAGAACTCTAGAAGCCAGGAGGTAAAAACTGATAATGACATGGAAGGTTTTGTTTAACAGTATTTCAAGAGGAGAAGAAGTACCAACATCCTGGAAGAAAGCAGTGGTAGCTGTAATACCTAAAGAGGGTAGAGATCCATCAGATCCAGCTTCATACAGGCCCATTTTAATACAAAACCATGACTATAAAGTGTTATAATGGCTAAAGGAATGACAAAACTGTTGCCATAATTGATAGATACGGCTCAATGTGGTTTTGTTGTGGGGAGGCAAACATTCAACAAACATTAACAGAACACTGGTGATCCAGATGGCAGCAGACTATAAGAACATACCACTCTTGCTGGTGGATCTTAATGCAGAGAAAGCATTTGACAGAGTAAGCTGGGGCTTCATGAACAGGGTAATGGAAGCATTTGCATTCCCTGATAAAATTATAAGGCTGATTAGGAGGATATATGAGGGATTGGAGGCTAAAATTAAAGTGGGTGGGTTCCTCTCTGATAATTTCTACTTGTGCAAAACCCCTTTGTCATTTGCATTACATTTAGAACCATTGGCAAAAATAAATAAATACAATAAAATAAGGGACTTAAATTCAAGGATATAACTGGTATGGTAGTCAAGAAAAGCTGGATCTATTTGCAGGTGATATTATTTTATACCTGATAAAACTAGAAAAGGACACTACAGTGTTGTGGAACATTTTGAGACAGTTTCAAATCTTTTTGCGATACAGAATTAATGAAGCTAAAACAAAGGCAATAGCAGTAAATTATGTAACCACACAAATTGGTTAAATGATAAATGAAGTATTTAGGAGTATGGATTAAAAAATATTCTGGTGAGGCAGCTAAGGATACGTGGAAAGAGACTAAACAAAAGATAATACAAAATCTGAGAAAATGGAAGCTCTGTTATATGGATATACATATTAAGATGCAAGCAAATGTTTTTAGTCCCTTTAATCTTATCCACAGGTCAGGCATATTTTTATCAACCAGAGGAGAAGTTATGGATAGCAATTAATAAAGAGCTGAAGGGTTTTATCTAGGAAGGGAAGACTGCAAAAGTCAAGTGGGATAAATTGATTCTTCCACTAGAACAAGGCAGATTGGGATTACACAATTTGAATGGGGTACTTCACAGCTACACAGTTAAGGCTTCTATACATTGCACAAGCAGAAACCTATAATTCAAAGAGGAAGGTGATGATGATGATGATGAAACAGGGGGAAGCTCAAGAAACAAGGAGATACTGGGATTTTGGATGCAGACCTTTAAGAATGATAATAATCCTACAGAATACTATATTTATGAAGTAGCAGAAAGTATTCAAAGAACTAACCCAACACAGGAATTCAGAAAGGAAATTCTGCCAATAGGGATGACTGCAATTAGGGACGCAGACAACATCAAGAAGGGATGGAATTTATTGGGGAAACTGACAAACGAACCAAGGTTTTCGGAGCAAATAACTAAAGAGTGAAAGATAACAGAATGGGGAAGACACCAAGAATTTATTTGGACTGCAGGTTAGAGATTGCCTTCACTATCAAAGACTGATATCAGAGTATGTGCAAAGAGAAAGAAATGTTGCGGGGAGGTCCTAAATGAAAAACCAATAGTGGTAGAGTTTTTAGTAGAATCAAGAACAGAAGCTGCTATTAAAATGGAATAATTAGTACAGCAAATAAAATATTGCATAATAACTACAAGAATCTATCATAACAGATTAGAAAGGATTGGGAAGAGAGACTGGATAAGCAATTCACAAAGAAACAATGGGGGATATATGTTTGTCTCCCAAATATGCAACAAAATCTATATGATTTAGGATTTTTGCTTGGAAATTTTTACACAGATCTTTTTATCCCCCCAAATAGACTCCACAGAATTTTTCTTCAGGTAGACAGCAAATGTTGCAAGTATGAAGGGGAAGAAAGAGGCAATTGGTAACATATTTTCTGGGAGTGTAATGAGTTGGCAGACTTTAAAGATTCCCTACAGACAACTCTATTAGAGATACTGGGGAAATGATTTTTCTGAGTTATGATACAGAATCGGAATTGCCTAGACATAGTAAGGTTTTGCTGAGTCTAATTATGGTGGTTGCCAAAAAAGCAGTTACTAGAAAATGGAAATGTTAGTCTAAACCAACTGTACTACAAGTAGTGAATATAGTAACAGAGATAAAACAACTGGAGTTGGGATCTTTAGGAAAGGGAAGGAGAAAATTACATAGGAAAACTGGGAATTGTGGGAACAATGCATACAGGGAAGGAATGAGGTTTAAAAGAAGGCAGGATCTGAATGAGCTATGTAATGTCTGACTGACAGTGATTGGGTAGATTATAAGTGATGTAAAATGCTTGCAACTAAGATTATGTCAATATTGTTTGTTTTCATTTATATAAATGTATGACTGCCTATGCCATAAGTGATAATTAATAAAGATGTTTTTTTGTTTTAAAAAATAAATAAAAAGATAGCGGAAGTACAAATGTATTACTCAGTGCTTCCCTCATCTATAGCATGTGTTACATAAAAACAGAGCAACATCACTGCTTGCTTTAAAGCAAAGCTGGACATTTAGATAGGCAACCATAAATTAATCTCAGTCTTGACTTGTTTGCTACTCCCACTGGAAGGAGGTGCACTATGAGGGTGGGTTTTGATAAGGACTAACCCTGCCTTGTATACTCTATGAATCAGTGAATCTGTTCATGTGAGCACTGGTTAACAATTTCATTTATCTTCTGATCAAAATTAGTAAAAGAACATAGGTATCCAAACCCCATCCTATTACTATGCAGTCTAAGTGCTTGCGATGGGATGCCCTTAGCAACTGATTGTTGTGCTTTCCTGGCAGTCTCTAGTCATTTAACTAGAGACAAACATAAATTGTAGAGTTGTGGACAGTTTTCCCTTTACAGGTACATTTTTTTCCAAATTGTGGCAGGATGTCATATTAAACTTTGGGCAGTGCTAATAGTAGACACTGCCCACAGTGAAATATATGTCTTTTTTTATTTACTTGTATTGCAACTCATGATGGGAAGTTCCCGCATACCACAAAACTTATTTCCTCAATAATTAATAGGTGCACAAAATTGGCAACAATTACAACTAACACACTTAAAATTCACTTAAAAAGTTAATAGAACAGGTTATTCATAAACATGCAGTTTCAGGACAATAAGAAATATGAAATGCTGAGGTCTAGCACTGACTATAGTTGTCAGTGATTTACCTGAAAATCAGGGACAAGGCAAAAAAATGTGAAGCAAAATCAGACATGTTTTGCAAAATCAGGTGCAGTTAGATGTATTGTTCCCTGTACATTTCCCAGTTTCTTTACTAAATAATTCTTGTCATATCCTAAACAATGTGAGAACAAAATCAGGGACAATTTTAATTACTCTTATTTAATCAAAATGCTAATAGAACAGATTTTGTACTACCATGCAGTTTCTGAACAATAAAAAGTTATGAAATTCTGTCTAGCTTCATTGACTTTTCTGAAATAATTTTTACCAGAAAAAATATATACGAAGTACAGGATAGAAAAATGAAAAAAAAAAAGTCAGGAGCATTCTGCAAATTCAACCGAAACACGTGTTGTGTGCAAGCACAGAATACTCAGAGGAGAGTCGCCGTGTATTGTGCAAGCACACGAGAATACCTCTCCAGCCTCTGAAATTTAAAAAAAATGGTGGGGGTCAAACGCCCCTCTGAACAAACCAAAAATCTTACACTTAGAAAGTTGCTAGAATGCCATATAAACAAACTTTGGAAGTCAACAAAGGCACAAAAAAACAAAGAAAACACAATAGAAAACACAATAGAATCCACTCTTTTATTACAAAAACACGGAAAACTTTAGCGCTTTTCATCTGTCCTCAAAGCAGACTTCTTCAGAAGTGATTTACACTAAAATTGGTTACAATTTAAATAAAAAGTAACACCAAAAACACGGGATAGTTAACTCATTAATAAAATACATAATATTTACTAAATCAAAAATATATATATGAGTCATCTGTGTCTGTACTAAATCGATACATAAACACAACATATCACATAAATAAACCTACTGTTATTCAAAACAAGCTCTCAAAATTAAAAACATATTTATGAATCAGGCTCATCAGCTCCTAAAATAATACTAATAAATATAGTAATAAAATCAGATTAAACTTCAAAAGGGTTGAATAACCCTGTAATGGACATTTTATCTCAGCAAGCTCTTCAATTTAAGAATGCTGCTGATTCATAAATATGTGTAATAGTAATGCTGCTATTTTTAATTTTGAGAGCTTGTTTTGAATAACAGTAGGTTTATTTATGTTGCTATTTTTTAGGGGTATGTTGTGTTTATGTATAGATTTAGTACAGACACAGATGACTCATATACATATTTTTGATTTAGTAAATATTATGTATTTTAGGTTTGTGTATGTTTTATGGTTAATTGGAGTGTGTTCCTTTAATGAGCTAACTATCCCGTGTTTTTGGTGCTACCTTTTATTTAAATTGTAACCAATTTTAGTGTAAATCACTTCTGAAGAAGTCTGCTTTGAGGGCAGATGAAAAAAGCTTAAAGTTTTGTCCGTTTTTGTGTAATAAAAGACATTAAGTGGATTCTACTGTGTTCGGGGACTTGTGTTCTTGTTTTACAAAGTTGCTAGAATAACAGGTTTTGCATTAACAAACAGTTTTAAGGATATGAAGTCTAAAACTCAAATGTCTGTCACTATTTAGTGATTTCACTCTTGTATGATTTGCCAGAAAAGTGCAAATATTATGAGGAACAGACCAAAACTAAGAGACAAATCTGCTCACTCTCAAAATTTTGGACATTTGTGAGGTATGCACAAAGATATATATATATATATATATATATATAGATATATATATATATATATATATATATATATATATATATACACACACACACACACACACACACATATGGAAGACAAGATTATAAGAATCCACTCTGGAAGACTGCATGCCTCATAACACCTGTGGGTTCATTTCCACAAAAAAATTTGCTAAGAACAACAAAACGCTAATAACTAGCACTATTAACTTTATGTAATCATACCTCTCAACTGTCCAGATTTTTGCTCTTCTGTTCCTCTTAAAATTTGTGGTTTTCTGACAAATTATTGAGGAAACTCACTACATAATACTAAATAATGACAGATATTTGAGTTTCAGATTTCATATACATAGCAATGCAAACTGTTATTCTAGCAACTTTCTATGTTTATAGGAGCAATATTTAAAACCTGCCCCTATTTTGGGGCCTTTGCCCCCACATTATTTCTAGCTCTGTCGAGGTTTCTTGTGCTGAAAGTTTGAGAGGTATGAATGTAATCCTTGGTGACTTACCAGAAAATGAGAAATTTAAGAGGAAATATTAAACAAAATCAAGGACTTCCTAGAGAATTCATTGGCAGTTGAGACGTATAATTTACACCTTTTTGCTGTAACATGAGAAACAAGTCAACAGACTGCATTTCTCTTCCACTCTTTTTTTTTTTTTGCAACCAATCATGTTACCCCCACTGCATCTGCATCTTTATTTGGCAGAATATAGCAGCCAATAAGATGCAGATGCAGGCGGGACCAATAGTGCACATCTCCTTTTTTGCCAGATTACAGCACACATATTTCAATCACTGTAACAGAAAATTAAGAACCAAGCTTATTTTATTGAAATGAAGCTCATTTTTCTATTTTCTGCAATTGTAACTGAATATTTTTAGATGACAATTCAACCAATGGCATAGTCCACAAGACTGTGAAAAGTGGGGGCTCTTAACCCTCCCCCCCACACTCTTAATGGTTCCAGCGCCCCTGTGGAGCATGCCTTAGCTGAGAATTAATGATTTATGAATTAAATTACTGTGCAGCACAGTAGACAGTACATATTAACTAGTAAAAGCTATACAATGATTTATTTATGTACCCTGCTGTAACAAGCCAACTAAAGATTTTTTTTGCTGCTACTGCTGAAAAAAATAGGCCTACTTCATAAAATATAAACAACTGATTTTCACTTCATTTCATAATATAATACATAAAAAGAAGTGAATGACAACAACAACAATGCTCGAAGTATAACTTTAGTAAAACAACTAAAACAATATATTAGTATGGTGGTGATAGCCAACAAAACAAAACAAGTCATTTACTGTCTCCCAGTATCAGGTCGATGACTCTCGTGCTACCAGGCAATACCAAAGCCAGGCATTTTGCATTTGTTTGGGGCAGGAAGTTTATAATGGACATGTCACCATGTATGTGAGGGCATGTCACTCACAGCCATTGCACACCTGATTGTGATGACATGCCCAGCACGTCAGGGGACTCTTTAGGGCATACTTAAAAAACCCAGGCACAACCATCATGTGTAACTCTGCAAAAAAAGTACAGCAGTGTATAAATACCATAAATGCAGATGTTCAAGTATATTCAATGTTGCAGTCATAATGTATGGGATTTCCAGCCATGGAAGTCAGTGGCTGGACCAACTACCAGAGAATTTTCTCCTCCTCTTGAAGCCGGTGGATGCCCTGACCAGCGTCAAGATGTTTGGATATAAATGGAATTAGCTGGCGAGATAACCTCAGTACTTTCTAGAGCCCCCTAACAGGTCCTAAGGTTAAGGGCCTAAGCTTAGACACTCCATAGTAAGTAGAGAGGAGGAGGGAACAACTCAGAGAGAAGAATGTCCAACCTAATTTATTTTATTTTTTTTGTGGACGGATTATTTATAGAGGGTGCAGTGGTAGCATTGTCACCTCACAGCAAGAGATTCCCGGTTCGATTCTCGGTTGGGGTGCCTTCTGTGTGGACTCTGCATGTCCTCCTTGCATTCGTGTGGGTTTCCCCCAGGTACTCCTGTTTCCTCCCACATTAGAAAGACATGCATCTGGAGTGTTTCTCCTCAGGTCTCCATTGAAAATTGGATTTTTTCCAAGTCAGACTTTCCCAGTTAACAAATGTTAAATAAAATAAATAAAAATAAAATGTAGAGAAGAGATAGGGAACAACCCAGAGAGAAGAATGTCCAACCTAATCTCATGGGGCAAGACTGGAAGGAGGGAGGGAAAGAATACTGCAACAGTGAATACACTCTAATATCTATATTTACGGTAAGAGTACACAGCTCTATTATGTTCTTAGTGTTTTATTGTTGCTGTCACAACTGATGGGATGACTCCCAAGGATGAAACGAGGGTGGAAAGGTTATGGGGAGGAAAGGATGCCTTGCAAGATGGCAGTGGCAAACTCAACTCTAGACCTAGAGAAGGTAGGAAGGAGATGATGTTTGGTGAAGATATGCACAAAGGACCAAGTAGTGGCTTTTAAAATGTTCTTAGTGGCCACTCCTTTTAGAAAGGCTGTAGATGTAGCAGTGTCTCTGGTGCAGTGAGATCTCACAGAGTCTGTTGGCTTCTTTCTCTTGATGGTTGTTGCAAAACTGGATACAGTGGGAGATCTGTTTGGAAGACTGATTGTTTAGAAACTGGTCTCTCCTCAGAGCTACAGGCAAAGACCACAAAAAGGTGGTCAGACATCATTACATTTTTCTTCTGTCCAAGCAGTAATGCAGTTGCTTATCCACATCCAATATATAGAGGATTTTTCCCCCTTGTTTTGAAGATTAAGAAAGAAGGCAAGTGGATAGCCTTGTTTAACAAGATCTCTATAACCACTTTAGGCATAAAGGCGGGATTGGTCCTTAGAGAGTCTCTGTTAGGGTGGAAAGTGATAAAAGGCTCCACAAACACAAGGTCGTGAAGCTCTAGAACCCTTCTAGCAGGAGTAATGGCTACCAGAAAGGCGGTCTTCCAGGTCATGAATTTAATGTCTGTGGAGACAGCTGGCTCAAAAGGTGGGACCAGTGAGCTTCTCCAGAATGAAACTGAGATTCCACAGGGGAAAACAGGTTTTCTCAGTAGCCTAATCGGAAAAATTCCTCTCAGGAACAGTTTCATGACAGGATGTCAGAAGACAGGGGGTTAAGTAGGCAAATAAATTAAAATTGCTTAAGTGTAAATTTTAATAGAAAAATAAGGAAGCCCTTTGTCAAAAAGTCCTGATAAGTATGAAATTATCAGAGGCATCTGTGCTTGAAAAGGGCTCTGTCCCTTTAGTCTGCACCATATAGTGAATCTCTTCCATTTGGTGGAATAAGATTTTCTTGTGGTAGGTCATCCTGGCTTCTTTTAGAATGTCCAGGACCTGTTTGATGAGGGATGTCCCACTCCAGGGGGTCAAGGTATCATCCAAGTTGTCCAATTGAGAGTGTTCATGTTGAGGTGTATAATGGTGCTCCTGCTCTGCGTTAAAAGGTTCACTCATTGGGGCAGCAACCATGGTTCCATCTTAGACTGAGCATTAGAGGATACCAGTGCTGCCTTGGCCAATCTAGAGCTACTAGAATGACCCTTGGCCCTTCTTCCCTTACCTTCAGCAGTACCCTTGGGAGCAAGGAAATCGGGGAAAGGCATAGAGGAATAAATCTGACCAAGGGAAGAAGGCATCTGTCTTCCAGGCTGACCTCATTTTGGTCCTTGTATAGAATGTTTTCAAGTCAGAGTTTTCTTTGGTGGCAAAAAGGTCTACCTCTGATACACCCCATACTCTGCCTATGCTGAGAAAAACTTCCCGATGCAGTTGCCACTTGTGAGGGTCTGACAGGCTCCTATTTAGGTGATCCATCAGTTGATTTGATTGTTCACGTAGATAGTGAGCCATGAAGTGCATGCAGACCTATGAAGTTTGCAGTTTCCCAAAGGTCCATGGCTAGACGGCAAAGAGGGTAAGAATGAGTCCTCCCTCTGCTTGTTTATGTCCGCTTTAGTAGGAGTACTCCTAGTTTCAACTGGTCTTTGAAGGCAATCAGACCTTTCAGAATTGCCATCACTTCTTTAAGGATATGTTTGCTCTTGAACTGGGAGTCCCATCTGCCCTGAGTCTGTAAGTTGTTGTAGTGAGCCCCCCAGGCTATTTCTGAGACATCTGTGCTCAGTGTCTGGTTCTGAGGAATAACTTGAAGGGAAGGCCTGGACTGAGGGAGCAGCCTTGGTCCCACCATGCAAATTCTTTCCTGAGATATGGGAGAAGCTTCATTCTGAGGTTGAGGGGTTGAGAGTGATGGGACAACGCATTTCTGAGGTACCACTGCAGCGTCTTCATACGGAGTCTGGTCAAGGAGATCAGGAGAATGCAAGAGGCCATGTAACCCAAAGCGCTGAAGAACTCTCTGGCAGCCAGATAGTTCCTGAGAAGGAGCTTTTGGAAGTACAGATTTAGAAAGGTAACCTTGCCTGAAGGAAGGCCTTTTGAACAGAGGAGTCCAGCAAAGCCCTCAGAAACACAATTCTGTTTATGGAGATGGTCTGAGACTTTTGGGTACTGATGTAAACTCCAGTTAAGCCATTATCTCTTGGGTGTAAAGCAAATCTGCTTTGAAATTTTCTAGATTTGTTGACTGAATGAGGAAATCATCTAAGTAGGGGGTAAAACTGAATGCCCTTTGGGCTATCACTGGGGTTAGGTGTTTTGTGAAAATCCTGGGTGCAGCAGACAAACCAAAGGGCACAGCACAGAACTGATTATGCCACACACCTGCTCTGAAGTGTAAGAACGTCCTGTGACACTTTTCTGTGGGAATGTGGAGGTATGCTCCTTTAGATCTAAGGTTACCATGTAAGCATTGGTTGAAATCAATGGCAGCAGTTTTTGAAGGGTTAGCATTTTGAATTTTGGAACCTGCAAGTATCTGCAGAGCCTTGACAGGTCCAGAACAGGCCTCCAGGTAACCTCTTTTCTGGGGACAAGGAAAATCCCTTTCCTTGTAATGTGTCTGATACTGGTTCCACAGAACCTTGGGTGCATAGGAGCTGCATTAGCTTTACGGCTTCTGTTTGTTGGTTTGAAGAAATATCTGGGAAACCTGATCGAATTAGAGGCTGTCTGAATTGAAGTTTGTAGGCCTCTTTTAATGATATGCAGTACCCACTGATCGCTAGTAATGACCATCCAATTCTTTAGGAAGAGGGATGTCCATCCTCCCAAGTCTGAGGGTTAGGAAGGGAGGGGTGAGGGTTAGGAAGGAAGGGTTGAGTCTTGAGGGGGGGTAAAAGGGAGTCACATCGTAGAGCCATGATTGTCCCCTGCTGGGTCCCTGCTGATAGGATCCCACAGGCCTATCTGAAATTGCTTGCCACTGTCTAAGTCGTTGATGCTGCCTCTGACTGCTTTCCCTTCAAGGATTCCTGTGTCTAGGCTTAGGCTGGGAGGCTGGAATGGAGTAGTGTTTGGTAAGTTAATTTTGAATGACGGGAAGAGGTTGAGCCTAAAGAAAGCCTTTGTTTGCAAGGACTTAGCCTTACCCTCTATCTTCTTAAGCACTGATTGACCCTTGGGGACAAAAAGGAAATCTTTGTCCAAAAGAGCATTTAAGAGGCTGGATTTCACATGTTCAGGGATAGAATGCTCCCTCTACCAGACATGTCTTCTAATGATGGATCTAGTAGCTGCTGCCCTATGTGAGAGGCCTCATGCTTGGGCCTGAGGTTAAAGTCCGCATTAGGGCCGGTATGCGGGCAGAAAGCTGGATCCCAGGGACAGTGAACCGAAGCAATCTACTGAAAATGAAAGACTGCAGACACTCTGACAATTAGAGAACATTTATCAGAAGCCAGAACCTGCAAAGCAGTTCCAGACCCAACCAATGAACTGAGTCATTCAGCTTGTTTGAAAGTAGAGGGAAATCAGTGGCATAACTGACTCTGAAAGGGGCTTGGTAGAGGCCTGTGCCACAACCTCAGTCATTGGACAGGACTGTGAAAGCATCTCACATTAATGATAACAAGGCTTGGTGGACGGCGAATGAGCATCACCTGGGACCCTAAGTTTTGGATGCTTTTCCTTTCTACGCCTAGGGAGATCAACCTCAGCCTGACCGATGGATGACATAGTACATGAAGGCCCTAGTGACTCATTAAAGTGCTTATCTATAATCTCAGTCCTAAACTTGATTGTTCTATTGAAATAATCAATAAAAACAAAAAGTCCAAACCAATAATCCACAAAAAACACAGTGCAACTCTCTTCCAAAAAAAAAAAAAAACAGACTCCATGCAGGTAAGGTATTAGCACTTTCGTTCCCTTTATTCATACTCTAAAACGGAACTTCATCATATACACACCTTACCCTCTTCCCTCATTTTATATACAACTCATTAAAGCAATTGTCCCAATCAACACATTTTGCAATTCATTAAACTTGCAATTTGATTCCTCCATTTAAAATCCATCAGTAGACATTTTAAAAGTGTATAAATTTATATACACACATTTTCCTGTTCTTACTAACCAAACTATAAAAAATTCCTTTTCATTTAAGAAAACATTTTTTAAAAAAACATCTTGGATGGTTACTCATACCAGGGATTGGATATGCCCTTTTTTGTTCGCATTCCTCTTGGTCTCTCTAACTTTTTCTGCTGCTTCTTTTTGATTGTAGATTCATGCTGATCTACTCGTGGGAAAACACTATTATGAATCACTGTATTGGACTCAAATAGCCCATGCGACGTAACTTCCCCCTGCAAAACCATTATTTCTTCTTTTAGAATATTTATACTTCTTTGGTTTTCCTTTACCAGAAGCTGCATGAATTCCATACCAGTTTGGTCAAACAACTCAAGCAACTGATGGTGAATGACTGAACCAATTACAATGCTGTTGGGGAATTTGCAAATCCTCAGCCCCTTCGGAATCCTTCCAAGACTAATGCAGTCCTCCATAAACAGACTGTCCAATTGGAGCCCTCTGAATTTTTTCAGAACTTTTCCCAGCTTATACGCAACAGCTTTCCCTAGAATGAATGACAGAATTTCATTAAGTAGTTTATTGCATCTTAGGGCAGAAGTGATCTGAATTGGAATGTTTTCCTTCTGCTTTATTTTTTATGGTTAACAATTATACTAGGAGGATTTATAAATAATTAATTTAATCAAGCAGATGTTTTTTAAAAATGTTTTCTTAAATGAAAAGGATTTTTTTTATAGTTTGGTTAGTAAGAACAGGAAAATGTGTGTACATATATTTATACACATTTAAAATGTCTACTGATGGATTTTAAATGGAGGAATCAAACTGCAAGTTTAATGAATTGTAAAATGTGTTGACTGGGACAATTGCTTTAATGAGGTGTATATAAAAAGAGGGAAGAGGGTAAGGTGTGTGTATCTGATGAAGTTCCGTTTTGGAGTGTGAATAAAGGGAATGAAAGCGCTAATACATTACCTGCCTGGAGTCTGTTTTTTTTTGGAAGAGAGTTACCCTGTGTTTTTTGTGGATTATTAATTGTTCTACTGTTAAAACAAGCACAGAACTGACGGGCACATCATTTTCTGGGCCTAGACAAGTTACACAAAAGGAGACTAATTTTGTACTCAGAAGTCTTGATCTTGCTCTAGACAGCACCCAACTTCAAGAGGAGGACGAAATTCTCTGGTAGTCATGCTGGCCAAGGGCTTCCACAGCAGAAAATACCATCAGTTATGACAGCAACAATGAAACATGAAGAATATTTTGGCATTTCCCTATCCACTTCCCACACTGATGAAGCAGCCCCATCAAGGTAGTAGCTCCACAAGGAGAGATTCTACTTCCCAATGGAGTCGCTTCTCAACCCTCTTCCTGCTCCCACTGAGATAGCCTCACTCAGTGGGGGAGTATTTATGGAACTAGAAGTTCTTCCTCTTACTGCAATTGTCTTCCAACCCCCTTCCCATCCTATTGAGGTGACCTTGTCCAGGGATGGATGGTAGTACCACAAGTGCCATTTATCTGGGGGGGGGGGGGGGGGTTGACACCTAGTAACTAATAATCAAGCTGTACTTACAAACTATCTTTCCACTGTTAGACACAAAAAAATGTGTCAGGAAATGACACAGTAGAAAAGGAGACAAGGCAACTATAATTCTGAGACGGTTACAAATCACCAGAAGTGTCACAGTCCATCAACTGTTTTAAATTCTATATCGCCATTATATCCATGCTGACACTAATTCATGCAACGTATCAGATTCAGTGCAATCTAAACTTATTTCTACATTGAAAATGTAAATACAGGTCTCATTCGTACTGCTGTTTGTCTTAATTATAGAATTAGTGTAGTAAATGGCATGACATCACAGAGGTTATCACCTCACTTCATCTGCTTCTTAAAGTTGCAACACTAAACCAGATGTTAACAGGCATGCAAATACGGCTAACAGCAATATACTAAATGTAATCAAAACTAAAGATTGCTTTGTCTATAAATGAAAGCTTTGCTAATAAATGTGAAATAAGAAATGAAGTAGCTACAAAAGATGAAGTACAATTTCCTTTCTAAGCAGAAATATATCACTTTTACCAATAGTGAGTTCATCATCAGATTGATCAAGTAGTTAACCACCACTAATATTTACAACTAAAAAGAAAAATTATGTGCACTTGTCTTCCAAGATGTGTGCACATTGAGTAACAGCTCAACTTTAGCTCTCAAGGTGTGGAAACAGAAACTCAACAGAAAAGGCCAGTAGACTTTTGTGTTTATGGGTAAATTTCAGTAACTGGCTAGTAAGTGTACTGCCTGGATGCCAGGAAACAAGAAATACAGAGCACCTGGAAAAAATCAGCTACAAAAAGTGAGGAAGAAACACTGACTGGGGAAAGTACTGCAGCTGTTCAGCAAACAGCAATGCAATCTCCAGACATGAGTTCCAGTAACCTACAGGAAGATACAAGACAACTACACACAGACCTGGTTAAAGAACACTGATGGAGTATATCAACACAAACAACAAAAGGTTGGGAAAACAAATGGAAGAAACTTTAAACAGATATTCAGATGAGGTGATAAAGCTGCAAAAATCAGAGACTGAAATGAAACAGACTGGCTGAATATGAGACTGCTTAGGAAGAGATGTTTCAAAAAATAACAGAATTAGAGGACACAGCAAGTAAGGAAAACCTGATATTTTCAGCTATACAAGAGAAGTTGGAAGGAAGAGCCTGCATTAATTTTATAAAAGCACAAATAAGCAGCTGGACTGGTATTCCACAGCAGGATTTGTTAGTTGAAAGGGCACATTGTTTGTATGCTCCAAACCTGGCTTCAAGAAAGCAACCTAGACCTTTAATAGTAAAGATGCAATCCCTACCCAGCAGAATGAGCTGATTCTGACAAAACTGTGGCAGGAGGATAAAATACTAAAAGTGGGAGACAGCTGAGTGTTTGTGGGAAATGATTACTCATTGTATACTAGGCAGAAGAGGAGAAAATTCATTCCACTATTTAGGGAATGTCGAGATGCAGGTGTGAGATTCAAACTTCTGTCTTCAAGGTATTCTTCTTGGGACAGAAAAAATATTTTTTTGATGAAATACATGCAAAGGAGGAAATACAAAAGTTTGTCCAACACAAAGTGAACTGTGCAATAGAAAGATTCTGCTTCTTGTTCTTCTGGTAATAAAGACCACAGACAGACTGTACCTGTGAAACTCTTTCCACTGTTTCAATGGAAAATGTTGGAGAAAAGGAAGGGAGCATGGGAGTTGACTAGAAGAATCAAGAGCATGTTGAAAATGAAACAGAAACAGGATTTTGGAGATGGAGATGAACAGTAATAAAACCAGTAACTTAATGTGGGATTACAATCGAATAATTATATTTGTAAAATGTGACAGAATAAGAAAATCTGGAAACATTGGACTTTTTCAGAATCTGTTGGACTTGTGGGGGTCTCTAAGGTATATGCCCTACTTCATGCCATTAATGTTCAGAAAAATGCTTTGGGGAGGGGAAGTAAGGAGGGAAATTTAACTAAGTAAAAAAACAGTTTTCTTAATACTATTTTTGTAATGTACACTTTTCTTTGCATGCTAGCTATAAAGTAAAGTTTTCTCAGTTATTTTTAAGTCTAACGGGGATTGTAAATAGGTGCTGCTGTTCTCTTTTTCCTCCCTTCCTCCTCTCTCTCTTTCTTTTTGTTCACTTTTCAGAAATGCAGGCACTGCAATGTATGAGAAAAGAAAAATGAATGTGCTTTTTCTCATTCCTGCATGGGGGAAGGACTGGATTAAGGACATTAGATTGATTTAGTAACACGTTTTAAGAGAAAGCAAGTAAATGAAACAGAATATTGAACATTAGGAGGCTTTTTTCCTAGCCAATGCATGTCTGCTTAGTAGCAATTCTGTATCTGGCCCTCATCTCCATGAAAACAAATTGATAAGTTCTCATGTCTTCATGGAGACAATCTAATAAACAGAAATTGGTTACAGTATGGTGGAGTGACTGGATGGAGGAAAAAAAGAAACTGGGTAAGTGATGATGTTCTCTGAAAGCATTCAGGGGTTTTACCAGCTGGGATAGCTATAAAGATAAGTCAAAACCAGTTAGCATTTGGTAGAAGCACAAGGTACACCATGTGTCTTGGTATGGATAACTTTTCTTCTAGGTTAATTCAAGTCTGTAAGCGAGGCTGGCAGCTTGGAAGATTTGTTCCTATTAGAAAGGTGAAACATCAATATTCGAAGATGTACATCGTTTTCTGTGTTAGTATTTAATTAATAGGTTTTAGGGGGTATTTTTTTTGTTTGAGGGCTTTCAATAAAACAAAAACTTTTGTAAGATGTGACATAGGCTCAAATAGATATGACAAGAAACAACTGTATAAAAGATCAACCTGCCAAACAGCTTATGCATGTAACTCAAAAGCTGGAATTAGACATTTAACAAAAAAGCTGTTAACTTTTTAATACAATGATGCTTTCTGTAACATCTTTGAATGTCAATGGTCTCACAGGTAAATGCAAAAAAGAGTTGTGAACTATATTAAAAAGTGTAGTGTACAGACAGCTATGACAGCTATGATACACTTGGAAAAAACTGAACATGAGAATTTGATAAAGAAAGGTTTTCAGGATGGTTATAGAGTGGAATACTGGAGACACAGGAAAAGAGGACTACTTATATTAATTGCAAGAGGAGCTCTAATAGTGAAAGAAGAAGATAAAAAGATAATAATGCCAGATTTGTAGTGCTAAGGGGCTACTGGCAAGGGAAGTGGATTACACTAATATGTATTTATACTTCACCAAAAACTACTATAATAGAGCTTAAGAAAATTCTGGGAGAAGTAATTAGTTTTCAGCAGAAATATTATGTATAGGTGGGGAATAGAATTTGAGTTGCATGACTTGCAGCAGTGAAGATGTGTCTGGGGGCCCAGTAGGGAAAAGCATAACAAAGGAGGGCAGATTGAAGAAATTTAAGAAAATATTTGGCATGGAAGATGCAAATTCAGTAATATGAGTCTGGAGTAAATTTACATATTATTCCCCAAAATATACAAACTGGGCTAGGCCACACATAATTTACATTTCACAGGAACATGTGCATTTAATTGAAGGTCTTGATATGCTCCTAATAACTATTTCAGATCATGCGTCAATAATAACTAAAATAAAAACACAGAGAAAAATGAGACACTGGTGCTTTCCCATCTATCTGTTGAAAAGAGAGGAATTTAAGGAATGGCAAGTGGAGATTATTCACGAGTTATCTGAGAGCATATAAATTACATCTGAAAATATAGCTAGGGCATGGGATACAATTAAGATGGAGTTTAAAAACTGGGTGGAAATAAAAGAAAGGGTGCTGTGGTTAATAAGTAGTAATTATTTAGTAGGACTAACAAATATTAAATTATTGCAGAACAGGGAGAATCCCACAGAACAATAACAGAATCAACTACAGAAAGCTAAGCAGAAAATAAATGATTACCTTGATAATATACATGAGTTTAGAAAGATTGCTGTTAAGCAACTGTTTTTTGATAATAACACTAGACCACAAAAACGTTTAGCACAATGGCTCAGGCAACAGAAAGTAGAAAGGGCAGGAGCCTATAACAAGGAAGGCAACAACAGATCCTGTAGAGGTATTAGAAATATTATGGAAATGCTATGAAAGCCTGTAAAAAGCAGAGCAATATGGAAATCAAGAAAAGATACAAATGGAAATGTTTATGGAAGAATTAAATACCCCAAGGTTAGAGGTAGATGAGGGCTTAATTACTAATGGTTAGGATAGGGGGAGATGAGTTAAAAATTATGATTTATAACCAAATCTACAGGAAAGTCCCCAGGAATAGATAGCATTCCTGTGGAAGTTTGGAAGCTAGGAGGGAAAAACTGATAAAATTCTGGAAGGTTTTGTTTAATAGTATATTAAGAGGAGGAGAAGTACCAAGATCCTGGAAGAAAGCAGTAGTAGCTGTAATACATAGAGGGTAAAGATCCATCAGATCCAGCTTCATACAGGCCCATTTCAACACTAAACCATGATTATAAAGTGTTCACGTCTATAATGGCTAAAAGAATGGCAAAAGTAATGCCAAAACTGATAGATATGGATCAATGTGGTTCTGTGGAGGGGAGGCAAACATTTGACAACATTAACAGAACATTGATGATCCAGAGGGAAGCAGAATGTGAGAAAATACCATTGTTGTTGGAGCACCTTGATGCACAGAAAGCATCTAACACAATAAGATGCTACTTTATGAGCAAGGAAATGGAAACATTTGCATTTCCTTAAAAAAATTATAAGGTAGAGGATTATATGAGAAATCAGAGGCGAAAATTAAAGTGGGTGGGGTCCTCTCTGATAATTTCTTCTTGAGCAGAGGAACTAGGCAGGCGTGTCCTCTTTCCCTTTATTTGCATTACATTTAGAACCACTCGCAAAGAAAGTAAGGGACTCAAAAATTCAAGGATATGGTATGGTAGTCAAGAAAAGATGGCTCTATTTGCAGATGATATTATGTTATACCTGACAAAACCAGAAAGAGACATTACGGTGTTGTGTAACATTTTGCGACAGTTTCAGATCTTTTTGGGATACAAAATGAATGAAGCTAAAGCAAAGGCAATATTGATAAATTAAGTACACACATATGAATTGGTTCATCAATACCCATATTTATGGGGACATGATAAAATGTAGTTAGGAGTATGGATTAAAAATGAGTCTGGTGTGGCAGCTAAGGGTATGTGGGAAGAGACTAAACAAAAGGTAACACAAAAACTGAGAAAATGGAAGCTTTGTTATATGGCTATGGATAGTAAGATACAAGCAGTTAAAATGTTTTTAGTCCTATTAGTCTTATACACAGGTCAAAACCAGAGGAGAAGTTGTGGAAAGCAATTAATAAAGAATGACATTATCTGGGGAAAGGAAGATGGCAACAGTCAAGTGGAATAAGCTGATTCTTCCAGTAGCACAGAGTGGACTGGGACTACCTGATTTGAAGGGGTACTTCAGAGCTACACAATTAAGGCTCCTACACATAGCACATGTAGAAAACTATAATTCAAAGTGGAAAGGGATGATGATGAAAATGGGGTAGCTCAAGAAACAAGGAGAGACTGGCCTTTTGGATGCAGGCCTTTAAGGAGAATAACAATAATCATACAGAATATCATATCTATAAAGTAGCATAAAGTATCATAAGAACTAAGCCAATACAGGAATGGAGAAAGGAGATTCTGCTGATAGGGATGACTGCAATTAGGGATATAGGCAAGAGGGGGGCTAAAATTTATTGGAGAAAACTGGCAAAGGTCACAGGTATTGGAAGCAAATAAATAGAGAGGGAAAGATGACAGAATGGGAAGACACCAAGAATTTAGTTGAACTGCAGGTTAGAGATTGAATTCTCTGTCAAGGATTGATATCAGAATATTGGCAAAGAGAAAGAAATGGGGTGATCCTAAATGAAAGACCAGCACTGGCAGAGTTTTTAGTAGAACCTGGAACAGAAGCTGCCACTAAAAAAAAAATCAGTACAGCATATAAAATACTGCATGATAACTACAAAATAACTACAAAAATCATTCAGAGGAAGTTAGAAAGGACTGGGAAGAGAGATTGGATAAGCAATTTAAAAAGAAACAATGGGATGATATATGTATGTCTCCCAAATATGCAACAAAATCTAGAAGATTTAAGATTTTTGCTTGGAAGAGTTTACGCAGATATTTTTACAGCAGACTCCAGAGAATTTTTCCTCGGGTAGACAGCAAATGTTGGAGGTGTGATGAAAAAGAAAGAGGGATGCACTGTCAGCGATGCTGGGTGGGCAGATTGGTGTGATGAGGGAGATGATTTTTCTCAACTGTGATAGAGAATCAAACTGCCTAGACATTAGCCAGTATCTAATTATGGTGGATGCCACAAAAGCAATTACTAGAAAATGGAACGCAAAATCTAATCTAAACCAACTATGCTAGAAGTAGTGAATATAGTAGCAGAGATAAAACAACTAGAACTGAGATCTTTAGAAAAGGGTAGGAGCAAACTACCTAAGAAAAAATGGGAATTGTGGGAACAATACATACTGGGGAGGAATGAGATTTAAAAGAAGGCAGGACTTAAATGAGCACTATAATGTTTGAAAATGACTGGGTAGATTACAAGTGATGTACAATGTTTGCAACTGGGTGTGTGTCAGTATGGTATGTGATGAAAATGCTTGCAACTAGGATTGTGTCTGTGTGGTTTGTTTACATTTACATAAATGTAAGATTGCCTATGTCGTATGTGATGGTTTAATAAACATGTCTTGTTTAAAAAGAGGCAAGATTTGAATAATTTATGTAATGTTGCTTAGGTTATATGATATATAGCAATATATATGAAGAATAATGTTTGTAAACGTGAACTTGTTAATACAGTTTGATCACTTTTATAGAAATGAAAATTTGCCTACGTCACAAGTGAATTCAATAAAGTCACAAAGTACAAACTGAAGCAGATAAACATAAAAGCCAGAAGTAGCTGGACTGAACCCATTCAAAGTAATGCAGGCTGCAAATCACCACACAGTTGTAGAATGCAGTATCCACTTTATTAACTTCAGAACATAAAAATCCAAGGATGAGCGCTTTCGCCCAGAAAGATCTAGACTTCATCAGACACATCTAGAGCTTTCTGGACGAAAGCACTCATCCTTGGATTTTTATGTTCTGAGGTTAATAAAGTGGATTCTGCATTCTACAACTGTGTGGTGATTTCCAGCATGCATTACTTTGAGTGGGTTCAATCCAGCTACTTCTTCTGGCTTTTGTGTTTATATAATTCAATAAATGTGTTTAAAAATAGATATTTACAACTAAAAAAATACAGTTGTGTAAGTAAACATACCATAATAGCAGATGTTCTAACATCACTGTTTCACTAGCCTAAGCTAAGTGGGTCCTACCCCCTGTGACCAGAAAGCTTTCAAAGGTAATGTGTGCCTTCCACTCACTGCAACTGTCAGGAGATTGAGTGGAGCTCCATACAAAGACGGGTGGAGTGCAGAAAGTTTCAGAGCATTTCTGTTGTCTAGAAAGGAGGCAAGAACCCTGCCAGAACAATGTTAGGAAACAAACCCAACAAGAAACTAAGTACAAAAGGGTGAAACATTCACACCCTGACAACACAAAAGAAAATATAACCAAAGACGGGAGATGGAGTGAGGGGAGACTACTGCAACAGTGCTCTTTTAAATCTAGTGTTATGGTAAGTTTACTTGTACAACTGTATTATGTTAAGCATAGATCAATGTTGCTGTGTCTTAAGCTAAATGGGTAGATTACAATAGTTTAGAAGACTAAGAAAGGGATGAGGTCAATAAACTAAGACTACAGCAAAGATTGTTCTGGACCTGGAAAAGGTATCCAGTTTGTAGTGCTTTTTTAAAAGTGTTTACAAATGACCAAGCCGTTGCCTCTAGAATACTTCTAGAGTCCACCCCTTTCCATAAAGCCAGCAAAGAAGCCAAAGCCTTTACAGAAATTACCCTAACCTTGCCTGTGAATGGCTTACTATGGTATAACTGTAACAAAAAGCAATAGCATGAGACAACCACCTAGAAACAGTCAGCTTTGACACTAGTTGTCATTTCCTCTTACCTTCACAGGAAGCAAACAGTTGATCATTTTTCCTAAAGGCTCAAGTTTTGTCTAGGCAGTATCTGAGCTGCCTGTGGACATCCACTGTGTAAAGAATCTTTGCATCCATATTCTTAAGTTCAAAAAAGAAGACAGGGAAATTAACAGTCTGACTTAAAGTAAACTCAGATACCACTATGGGTATAAAAGAAGGATCCGTTCTCAAAGAAACCCTATCCTTGTGAAAAATAAAGTAGGGCTGGTTCACCTTAAGTGCTTGCAACTCGGATACTATTCTAGCAGATGTCAGAGCAATGAGCAAAACAATATTCCATGTTAAGAACCTCAATTCAGCCTGATGAGCTATTTCAAATGGAAATGGAGTAAGCTTTTCAACTGTAAAGTTGAGATTCCAAGGAGGAGCTACCTGTTTCCTAGGTGGATTGATATGCAACACACCTTTCAAAAATTGTTTACTTGACCACAGCTAGAAAGAGGGATCAAAGAGCACACAAGCAGAAATGGTCAACAAATGCAGCTTGACAGAGGAATAAGATAAGCCAAAGGACAGTAACTCTCACAAATAATCAAGAACCAGAGGCAGCCAGCCCTGAAGAGGATGCCTGGTTCTTGCTGTGGCACCATCTAGAAAATCTTTCCACTTGCACATATATGACTTCCTAGTAGCAGTGTTTCTCTTTTTTGCCTCCTTTAGTACCTGCTGCATGTCCTCAGAAAAAAGGTGCCTAAAAGGTATTAAAATTCTATCATCCAAGCAGTTAATTCAAGACTTTTTCGGGTAGGGTTGTATCAAACAACCACTGTCTTGTGTGAGCAAATCCAGTCCATGGGTAAGCTTCTGGTAATTGTCACCAGCCAGGCTGAAAGGGAAGAATTTCTGTTTCCTGGGCCAAAATTAAGTCACATCACAATTTTTAGAGTCTCCTTCTGGATATTCAAAAGAACCCAGGATGTCAGCGAAAGGGAAGAAAAGCATACAAGAACATTCCCTTCCATAGGAAGGAGAAGGCATCTGTCTTCTAGGCCTGTTTGCTAGTAGTCCTGGAACAGAATTTCTTTAGCTGTCTGTTCTAAAAGGAGGAAAACAGATCTAGTTAAGGCAGTCCCCAATGCTGATTAATTCTTGGAAGATCCTAGAATGAAGTTCCCATTTGCTGGGGTCTGTCCTGGTTCTGCTGAGCTCGTATGCAATCAGATTTTGCTCTGACAGAATACAGGAATCCTGCATTTTCAAATTGAGCTGAGATGCTACTTTCCCAGGATGTCACAGCCAGTCTGAAAAGAGGGCAGGATCTGGTATCCCCTTTTTTATGTACCACATCACTGTGGTGTTGTCTATGTACACTTGCGGAGGTCCTGGTGACTAGGAATTATTTAAGGCTTTCAAAGCACTGACCACTGCCAACATCTCCCTCTCTGACATTTGTGTTTCTGTCTGTCTGTCTATATGACTCCAAAGACCTTGTACTTTTTAAAACTTTGGAAACTGCAACTCATGCCAGGTCTGATGCAGCTGTAATTACTGAGAATATGGGGGTCAGAAGGGGAGTGGGAATACTGGCCTACAAGAGATTTGGTGTATTCACCAAGGAATCTCGTTTTTTTTTCACAAATCCCAGAACTGGGATCTGAAAGGACAAAGGGTTTAGATGCTGAATCCAGAGTGATCTGAGGTACCATTGTAATTTCCTCACCAAATGTCAGCAATTACCTGGGTTCAAGGACCAAATCATATGAGCAAACTTTGTACATGGTACTAAACAAACAGCAGGAAAGGATTCCAGTTAGCTGGTCCCAGTCTAGTGAGAGCCCTTTCCCCTGACTGTCATTTTGAAAAGTGGATTGACTAAGACTATCTGTGTGGAGCTTAAGGTGGAGTTTTGCAACAAGCACTTTTCTTGTGGTTTACGTTTTCCTCATGTGAAGCCCAGCCAGGGGAAGCATGAGAATCAAAGACGCCATGTATTCTACAACCCTGAGAAATTCCTTGCAGATGTATTAGTTTTTTGGAAAAACTCAGGAAGAACTGTTGAAATATCTCTACATTCTCAGGAAGAAGAAAGACTTCTCCCAGTGCAGAACCTTACAGACATTCCAAGAAAACAATAACATGGGAAGCGATGAGGGAAGATTTCTGAAGGATGATTTGAAAATCCAGATGGAGTAGAAGATTCTGGACAGTTTGCAAAGACTCTTGACAACTGGAAAAAATGTCTGCAAAGACAACAAAATCATCAAACTATGGAAAGATGTGAAGCCTGCAATAAGCAATACCTAGAGGAAGACGCTTTGTTATTACCCTTGGGGCAGAATGGGAGAAAAGAATGAAACTTAGTTCACTGGACAAGGAGGAATCCCCAGACAAGAAGGAAGAGATTCCCATTGCCAAGAGTAACCCTGTAGAATTACATTCAGTACCTATTTGTATGTAATAGGTAAGTACCATAGAGGAAGATGAAGCTTCAAACAGATGGAAAGTTTGCCAGGATCATAGTGGGAGGAGGAAAAGGCCTAAGCAGGGCAACAGTTACACTGAGTGAGAGGACTGTCTTTGATTTTTTGATGGTTAGCATAAGTAAAATGTTTAACAGTAACTGTTTTGGATGGAGAAATCACAGCTGGATCTACAATGGGATTTGAAAACAAATGCTTGCGAGTCTGAGGTACTTGTATAATCTGACAGACTTCAGGAGGTTGACCATCAGGTGAGCTAGAAGCCATGAGAAACAATATTCTTTAAAAAAGGCAATGCAGAGGAACAGATACAGAATTGTCATACTTATAACTATAGCAAATCATAATACAGTTTTCTGTGCTATAGGAATTTCATCCTGCTCCCACTACAAAATCGCTCATCTTAGTAAAGGATACATTTTCAGAAGGGAATTCTGAAACCATACTTTCCTCAAACCTAGAATGTTCAAATTGCAAAGAAATACCTGAGGTACAACCCTACCTTCCCTGCAAACCCTGCTATTGTAGCTTAAAATCCATGTCAGAAATTGAAGGAACTCTTCTTCTTTTCCTTGCCTGAAGAAACAGAAGGTACGGAATAAGCACTGATAAGTTCCTTAGTAAATTCCAGTAAATGTTCTACGTCTACAGGAATAGTAACAGAAGACAGAATGGCTTTCTCACTTTCTGGGCAGCTTCATGGAAAAGGACCTACTCTCCCATAAGCTTACTAATCCCAGAAGAGGGTTCCCTATTCAGGAAAAGTGAAAAGCCTTCATCTGCCACTTCTCTAGAG
Organism: Protopterus annectens; assembly: GCF_019279795.1. NCBI lineage: Eukaryota > Metazoa > Chordata > Ceratodontiformes > Protopteridae > Protopterus > Protopterus annectens. Next base: position 1,378,789,232 of record NC_056741.1, on the reverse strand, counting down.
ACCAAAAAGAGTGGTTCCCCTAGTTCACCAAGGGCCTCCCATAGCCGCAAAGGATACCTTCAGTGGCTGCATATGCTACACCAAGAGAACTGGGGGTAAAAAAATGAGTGGTCTAAGGAAAAACAAGCAGCAGTAGCGTGTCATTCATCAATGGCTGAGGTACAAGTGCTGATCTGCCACCCAAAAACTCCCCAACAACTTTTGTTTTCCTACAAACAGGGAAAGTTAAAATCATGGATACCAAAGGTTGGTAAGCAGAGAAAGAAATCTCAAAAACAAAATGTGGATCCTGGATGCATCTGTAAATTGTGAAGTAGAGAACAAGTGATTCTGAACTTAGTAAACCAATGAAAGTCTCCCACAGTACCCTGTCAGAAGTACACAAATCCTGAATAAAAATTCTGTCAAAAAATAGATTTTTGCACGTAAAATGTTTACATAAACATTTACACAAACACTCCCTTAGAAATGCATTGACAGTCCAAAATCAGTAAGTTTTCTAGATAAATCATATATTTCAATTAAAAAAAAAAAAGTTTCCCTCAAAGAAATAAAATTAATGGAAGGTTTTCCCCAACAGGGGACTTGTATGCCCAGCTTTTAAGTATTGCTAGTCAGCTGACAGTTCCACAGGGCACTCCAAAGGAGCGCTCTTCTACAGCAAAAAAAGTCTTTAAATGGAGCTCTGCTCAAGCTCATGACAACTGGAATGCACAGAAAGCACCTTATAGCTTTCTAAGCTGGCTGGTCCCAGGGGAAGGATCCATTTAGCTTAGGCTACTGCAACAGTGATCTTTGTATTGCACATCTGGCCCAGTACCACACTATGGAAAAGCAGATTTACAATCATTATTTTTTAATACTGTAACTTACTAGAACAAAGAGGATTATATACTTCTACTTCGGTTGTCTTTCAGTCGAAAAAACTGAAGCCACATATAAAGAAACTATGTGCAGTTTATTACCCACCTTTAGATTCTACAAATGTGTGAATAATTCATTCTGAAGCATGAAATAAGCATTACTTTAGGTTCATAGGTAGTTACTACACATGTAGACAAGAAGACCATTAAGGAGTCTAGCCAAAATTCCCAGTTGCCCCAATGCACTGTCCGATTCTGTGAACTGCTCAAGGTCAAAAAGTAGGAAAAAAATTAGAGAGGTCACAAAATAGGGAGGAATAAATCATACCCCAAGCCACAGTAAGTATCTCGTTAACAGCTGATAGCCTTAATCCTCTGCACTATCAGATGAAAATATTTATTCAAATTCACTACTCTATGGTGGAGAATGAAAAAGGTTTTACCTTCAGCAAACCTTAAATCAGATACACTGTCAGCTTTAATGCAGGTCTGAATAATTAATCTGTTGGCAAATGTACCATGCAATGCTATAGCTATGAGGTGATTAATAAGGGAGAGACCAAAAAGACCACAGATAGAACAATATGGTAGCAGAAGAGAAAGTACAGTTGTGTAAAATCTTACTGTAATGGTAGACGTCCTTGCTTTCACTGCTGCAGTATTCTTAACGGATGGGATTCCCTGCTGTGGAAGTGTGAACATCTGGCCAGTCTACCAAAAATGAATTGCTACTTTTAAAAGGTATGCTGAATGTCACCCAAACACTCCTTGCATAGCGTAGGACATAAAAGTGAAGTTCAGGCCTACCATAATCAAAACTGAATGCCCCAACAGGAACACAATCTAAGAAACCCAAGATGTAACCTGTACATCCAGAAAGGCACAAGACTAGGAGGAAGGAGCGAGGGAGTGAATACTGCAGCACTGAATGCAAGGACATCTACTGTTATGGTAAGATTTTACACAACTGTACTATGTCCTTAGATTCACTGCTGCAATATTCTTAACACATGGGAGAATGCCAAAGCTCAAGAGGAAACTTGGGAAGGGAAGGTGCAGAAGAGCCCCCTAAAAAACTATGAAGAACAGCACTAGCAAAACCAGCCCTAGCTCTAGAGATACCATCCAACTCGTAGTGTTTGGTAAAGGTATGCACAGATGTCCAGGTAGCTGCTTCAAGAATAGAATTAGTATCTAAACCCTTGAAAAAAAGCACCCAAAGAATCCACATAGTTCTAGTAGAAAGAGTCTTAACTAAAGAAGGAAAGCTGTTGCCATGAAAAGTGTAACAAAAGGAAATAACCTTAGAAAATATAGTTTGCTTAGATACAGCAAGTCCCAAAGATCTAGGATGAAAGAAACAAATAACGGATCAGATTTTCTAATAGCTTTAGCCTTATCCAAATAAACCCCGAGTTGCCTATGCATGACTTTAGAAACCACTGAAACTTTCTCAAGTGAAGCTTGGCCAGAGGGAGCATTGGAATGGTGGATGCCATGAAAACCAGAGCTCCCAGAAACTCCCTGGCAGTAATGGTAGCCAGAGGAAGAAGAGCTTGAATGTGGCCTAATGGTTAAGGTGTTTGCCTTACAAACACAAGGTGCGGGGTTTGAGTCTCACAAGGGATAATTGGCTAGGCTTAAATTGGCTCACAAGGGCAGTTAGCTTAGTACTAATCTATGAACCTATGAAAGAAATGAGAGTTAAGGCCTTTGGCGGGGGCAGGCATGCAAGCATTGGCACCGTCTGAATCCTGCAACCCAGAAAAACATGATCCTGAGGGGGAGTCAGAGAAGACTTTTTGAAATTTATAGTGAACTCCAGGCTCTGAAGAAGAGAAACGGCAAAATGTAGATTTTGCAAAAAGGTCTCTGAAGAGCACACCCAAATCAACAGGTCATCCAAGTAAGGAAATATTTGGATCCCTCAAAGCCTGCAAAAAGCAATCGCTGGAGCAAGGCATTTCGTGAACACCCATGGAGCAGCCACATTTTCCAAAGGGCAAAGCAGAGAACTGAAAATGCCAGGATGCAACAGAGAAATGCAAAAACTGCCTGAAAAAAGAATGGATCAGAATATGGAGATAAGTATCCTTGAGATCCAGAGACACCATATAGGTCTGAGGGAGCAAGAGAGGAAACATAATCTGAAGGAACAACTTCCAAAAGGAAGGCACTTTTAGAAAACAGTTTAGATGACAGAGGTCTAGAAGAGGTCCTCAAGTGCCCTCTTTTCTGGACACTAGAAACAGTCTTGAGTAGAACTCTTCCCCCTTTGGCACAATGGCACATCTTGAATAGTACCCTGAGTCAAGAGACATTGAAGAACATCTGGGAAAAAGGGAAGCTGTTCCTGAGAAGGCTGAAGAATGCTCATAAAAGGAGGATGGGATTTCCACACCATGAAGTACCCCTGATGAATAATCAACAGAACCCAAGAATCCTGAGTGATCTGAAACCAAACAGGAAGAGAAAGAGGAATGTGGCTGGGAAGAGATGGCGAGGCATACAAGCACCTGGTTTGTCCAAAAAGGAAAGCTTCAGAGTCCCTGAAAATTGAGTAGCCCTAGGAGAAGGAGCTCATCTGCCACTCTTCCTATCTTTAGTACAAGGGCAGGATTGCCTATGAACAAAGGCATGCTTAGCAAGGTAGTTTGTCTGAAAGTTAGGCACAGGAGAAACAAACACATGTTTAAGCTCCTGTAAGGCTTTACCCTTATCCTGAAGGGACTTGAACAACCCAGCAGTAGCTTTCCTAAACAAAATTTAGAATCCAGATGAGCATCCTTCAACTTAGCTTTAATATAATCAGGCAGAGTTTGAAGCCTAAGCCAAGAATACCACCTCATCACTGAACCAAAAACATCAGGCCTAGAAGAGGCATCTGCTGCATCATAACTATATTTAATAGAATGATGAATGACTTAAGAGGAAGTCCCTAGCAAGGAAAGAACAGAAGTTTTACCTTCGGAGTCTGGAAAATCAGAAATAAGTTGACAGGCCTGAGAAAGAACAGCCAACACATACCTAGACATATGGGTCTGATAATTAATAGCACTAAAAGCTACAGTAGAAGAAGTGTAAATCTTCTTACCCAATCTTTTCATAGTTCTGTTATCCTTGTCAGAAAGCAATAACTTGGGAGAAAGAAGCAACTGAGGCGGCTTATCAGAGACTACAGAAATGATAGAGGGGTCAGCAGCAGGACATTTATATAGGAAAGAACAATCCTCAGACATCCTATGAAACCTGTCAGGCTTCTTTGGAGAAGGGGACAGAGAATCAGGTGTATGAGAAGCATTGGAAAAGACATCCAGCAAAGCAGCCAAAACAGGAAGAATAGCCACAGGTTTAGGGGATTCCAACTGCAGCTCTCATAGTACCTCTTATGGATATCAGAGACCAGAGCACAATCACATTTAAAAAAAATCCATCATCCTAGAGAGTGTGCCCCCAAAGACAATTTTCTCAAAAGGAACAACTGAACTAAAATATTCCTCCTCCTCCGACCCATAGTTTAAAGGAGAAGGAATTTAAGTAGAGTAAGTCGGGGATTCATTATCTGAATCAGACTCATTCTCAGAAGAATTCTGTTCTCTAGGCCTTTTAGGACCAGGGAGATGCAGGAACTGATCCCGCTTGAAGAGGCTTTAAGGACATTATAGCAGTAAACAGACCCTGAGTGAAGGCCTGCCACTCACTTTGTGGATCCCTAGAAGCAGGAGAAACCGGTTTCATTTTTTGTTTCTTTTTTAAGAGAAAGTCCTCCCTAAAAAACTGAGAAGGCTCAGATCCAGGACAGCAGTTAAGGACCATAGTAGGAGCTTCTTCCCCAACCAAAAACTGAGGAACTCCACTAAGCCCATCAGAAAAAAAATCAACCATGGTTTCCCTTGAATGTCTGAGATGGACTCCTGCAAAGCTTCTTTGTACGTGCTTCCAGCCGGACCCTCACCTGCCCCCGACACGGTCCTGGCAGCCAGGTGAGCCTCCTGGTTTATAATGACCTCGGGAGAAACACCAGACAGAAGCTAGACAGTGGAAAATTCTGGCTGTACCTTTTTCCCTAATGGCTGACCCTCGGGGTGGGAGATTCCTTCCACTGTATCTTTAGCGAGAAGCTTATGACACTGGTTCTCAAGATACAAGGAAAGGAAAGAAAATCTACTGTGAAGGGTTTTCGGAATGAATGCCTGACAAACAGAACAAGACATATGGTCATGAGAGGCTCCTAAGCAAAAAAGACACTTACCGTGGTGATTTTTATGAGGAATCTGTGTCTCTCACTGGCATTTACCCTTCCTGGATGACATTACCCCAAGGAGAACAAAAAAGTAAGAAAAAACAAAATCTTCAATGGGGCACTTGTATGCAACTGCAAAAGAAGTCAGCAAACAGGCGTAGGTAGTCACTGGAAGAAAAAAAATGCATTCAACTGGCAGAAAAAGGATGCAGGTAAACAGGCCAATGGTAAAAAGATACATTCAGACTGGCGGAAAAGAAGTTCTGATTACAGTAGGCCTAAACATCACCTTTATGCCCTATGCTATTGCAAGGAGCATTTGAGTGACATTTGGCATACCTTTTAAAAGCAACAAGTAGTCTTTGGTAGACTGGCCCGACTTTCGAGCTGCCATGGCAGGGAACCCCATTTGTTCAGAATACTGCAGCAGTGAATGTAAGGATATCTTGAGAAAAAAAGTGCTGGAAAAGTGAAGCCAGCACCAACACACAGAATGATAAAAAAATTGATCTGCGTGTGCCATCTCAGTTTTTTTTCAGACTAGTACAATTGGCACAGGTATACTTGATCAATACATGCACCATGCTGGAAGTGCTCAAAAAAATTCTATCCCTAGCCTTTATTAAAGTAAAAGATTACTGTGGTTTCTTCCAAACTGTTGAAAGCTACATGAGGTTAGTGATAAATTAAAGAGTTGAATCAACGTTTTGTCTACTGCTGGGGTTGCCATTCTAAGGAAAGAAAGATGAAGACCTTCTTGTCATCAGTTGTGATTGTACTGTCGAAGTATCTCTCGGAAAAGAACTGTGATATCAGGTTTGAAAAGTGGTAATGACTGTACTGGGGAAGTATCTCAAAGCAGAACTGTGGCATTAGTTTTGAAAAGTGTTACATAGGAGAGAATGTGTTGGGTGCTGACTGATGAGGAAATGTCAGTGTGGTTGAATGATGCCTTGCACAGAGCAGACATGAAAATTAATTTTCATAATTCTTCCAGCTGACTTCATAGCCTAGAGGTAGGGAGTCGAACATAGCCCAGGATACCTGGATTTGATTAGCTATGCAGGCACAGTAGAAGCAGGCCAGAGAGGGAAAGAAGTGATGAGATTAAGCTTGATCACCTCTTCCTAAGAATGGAGTGCACCCCTTAAGACATCGAGTCTAGCAATAAATATATTTCAGATGGAGAATGGCAACCTGCTAAGATGCATCAGTTTTACAAGGCAGGCTACGGAGTAGCTGCATTCACTTGAGTGAGCAAGTAATCTACATCCATATTCCTTGAGGCTCTGGGGAATTGTGCACATAAGTTCGTAGGTGTGTACTAGGCTAATGGCCCTGGACCCTTTACAAACATAGCCCTTAGGATTACCCTGACATCGTGCCACCCGACCTTAGTTCCCAGTGCCTCTGTCGAGTAGAGCCACTGGAGTGATCCCCGGGGTGAATTTTCTATTTCCCATCCACTCATCAAGGCTTCTCTTGAAGAGGGCCAGTGAGGTGCTCTGTTTGACATGTATGGGAAGTCTATTCCATAGCAAGGGCAGTCACTGGATTATGAACCTGTCCCTCCAACATGTTCTGTTGATTGTGGTAATGAGGGTGAGGTCACTGGTGTGTGTTGTGCAGAGGGATTAGGATTTCTTTAGATGTAGCATTTCTAACAGAGCTGGATCAGACATGGCTTTGTATGTCAAGCAAAGATCGCCTCTAAGTAGGCATGTAGGGCTTAAAAGAAAAAAACCTTGACGGCTGGCCAGGTGAAAGCTGTACCATAATCATCTTTCATCTATGAGGAATGAATAGAAATAGTCACAGTGATAGACAGCCACAGCAATCAACTGGGACCTACAATGAAAAATAATCTGCTCCTCCTCGTCTGTTAACATTTGATTTTTATGACCGAATACTTTGGAGCCTGATGGCTGCCTTCTTGGAAATTGTATGACTTTGACATTAAGAGCTCTATATAATATGCACTTCTCCAACTTAAAATGAAATTATTCCAAACATTCTAGTATGAATTTTTGTAATTATACATTTGATACAGCTAAGTTCTATTTCAAGTGGACTGCTGCAGAAGCAATTAAAATGAATGGACCACAAAATAAGGCAGTGAAGAGCTAGAAATGAAGATGGTAGTCTCCTATAGAAAAACAGATGTTCCCTAGATACAATATTGGCAGGGGTGGGGAGTTTAACAACCTAATCCGAGATTTGCCAGTGTCATAAATGAAGGTATAGGCATAAGGTGCTATAAAGAACAGCAGCAGTACTGAACAGGATTCCATAATGTCATAATGCAACTGTAGTTTTAACAACAGCTGCCTGCACACAACTAGGATGTTCTTCAGCATTTATGATTCAAGTTGTCCATGTTTTTACTTTACACTCATTATTCAACTAAAGTATCAAGAGGGGAGTACACAATCATTTTCTTGCTTGTAATCAATAAATCAGTCTTTGGTGCTGGGCTGCTCTGAAGACAATAAGACTAAAAAGGAGGAGGAGACTATAAAAGCCCTTTTCCATCTGGGTTCCTGCTGACTCCTCTCACTTCAAGGATTTCATCAGCTTCCTAGAATTGAGTCTGCAGTGTTCCAGCCTCTGGTGAGAGCAGAGGCTTCCACAGGATAGCTTCCCGAGTTTGGGTTCCAATGAGGGACTGAGTGCTTGATTTTGATTGGCCAGCTTCTGCAGGAGTACAGCCTTATAGACTAATTAACAGGAGGCTTGCTAAGTTCAGTATGTGAGCCAGTCTTCATCGTATTAGGTATCAAGCAAGGTCTACAACAGGTAAAGGAACCTCTCATCTTTGTTCAGCAGAATATACATTTCAGTGTCTTCTTTTTCACAGCAGTGTTGTACTACTGTGACTGATTATTATACTTTCTTATTTCAAACAGGGAAATCACTGTCTATTAACTTATTAACTACACTTCTTGTGAAAAATATTGCTAAAACTAGCACTTTTATTCTACAGCTGTGTTTAAATAACATTGTACTTCTTCTCCTTGTTGGTATTGTACTGCCGCTCACTTTTGATCTGCTGCCTGCTATAAATCAGGCACATTTGCCCAACTCTTTGCTCACTTCCTCAACTAAGAGACAAGTGTTTCTACAGCATCCTGAGCCCTCCAGAGTAAGATAAGTTAATTTACTTGATTTTTTTTTGCACTTCTGGTTGTTATTATCAGTGATCGCTACTGTCTGACTGCACTTCCAGAACATTTGTTTCATAGAATAAATCGCTCTCTTCTTTCTCTCTTGGTTTCTTGATTCTGTTGGGTTTTAAATCACTTTTCAGTAGGAAAACCTAGCCAAGGTCTTAATTGTTTGGTGTGGAATTGCACCTGACAGTTACTTTTGCTGTGCTTTTGCTTTAGGAAGTCCAGGGTCATCCATCTTGTGGCAGAAGGTATTTGGCTGGTTTCTCTGAATTGGGAAACACTCCGGGATCTCAAAGTGTAGTCATTTATTGGTCAGTAGGCACAGGAGTTAGATTTCAGCTTTTTTTCTGTCTGCTATAAAACTAAGCATGTTTAGGTGGAGCTGCTCATCTCGCAGCAATGGCCAGCAGTGCCCTGTAGAAGTGCAAATGCTTAGACAGTAACATTTTCTTATACAGCTAGTATTTAGGACTTTAACCTGTAACACAGTGAGGCAGTGAGAGGATTTAAGCTTAGAGCAGCTAGTTAGCACATCAAACAGCACTAACACCACATCTTAGCACTAACATCATGCCCTTAACCCTAGATATCACCCCAGGAGATCTCTGTCAAACTCAGTCCCTAAACCATAACAGCCCATCCTAATAATTGTTTGGGCAACAAAGGTAGCAATTTCCTAAGGTCTCTGTAGCCGGCTTGGTAGCTATGGGCATCCTGAGACAATGTAGCAATTGTTTCATATTCTCAAACAGCCAATTAATCCTTAAAGAAACTAACACAGTATGCTAGAGATATACATACACAACTTCCTTTGAGGCAAAAATTTCACTTACAAACTAGGTTCTCAAGAACACACACACACACTACATCCACCACACATGCTGCTCACCACTCACATATACCTTCTTATGCTGAGGCACTTCAAAGAAAACTTCCCGAACCTCAAAGACCTTCTAAGCCATTAAACAGCAATGCCTACACTCAGCCATCTCTAAAGCACACACCAAAAACAACGCCAAACACCACACACAACCTACACCCCCAATGGTTCCCCAAGATTGAAGTCATTAAGGCAAGCAAACACTTTATGTAATACTCTTGTCATAGGGGATTCCATTTTATGACACACAGATGCCTCCACTCACCAGGCTGAAAAGGAGACGATATCTGGAGCCAGGATCAATATTATGCACATTCTCAAGTCACTACACCACAGGTACAAATATGATTCTACTGTAGTCCATGTGGGTTGTAAATGACCTGAGACATACCTCACTGGAATACATGAAAAAAAGTAGTCATGGATCTCTCTGAATACGTGTCACAGACAGGTATGTGCCTTGCATTCTACCTTCACTAAGGATGATGTCACAGTATGAACAAAAAAAAAATGACTTGAGTTTAACAACCAGCTTAGCTTCTGCTGTCATTTTAGGGGGATCCAATATCTGTCAACATGGGAGGACACTGTTAACAGACCACATTGCTTTGCCAAGGACAGCCTATATCTGCCCCCCTGGACTTTGGGCCATTGTCTAAAACTTTATCTTCCCCCTTAGATGACAAACCTACCAAAATAGCAAAAAAAAAAAAATATATATATCGTAAGTGACCTTAAGGTGTTACTGCTCAATGTTAGAAGCCTCATCAAGAAACTCCACATCCTACAAGCTTTCCTTACTCTGGAGCATACAGATATCTGTGCTGTTACTGAGACTTGGTTAAAAGCTGCAGAAAGTCCCTTGGCAGCACAAGGCTACAGTGCCTTCCACATACTTAGATCAACAGCAGCACAGACAGAGACTAAAGGTGGAAGTATCTCTAACTACAACAGCAACAAATATACCTCCAGGTTGGTTAAACAGGATGATGCCCTGGAGTTCATCCAAGTACAAGTCACCGCAGATAATGTCCCTTATCATATCCTAGCTAGATACAGGTCCCTATTTATGGTCCAGGAATCTCATAACTTGTACCAAGCCCTACTACAGACTCTCAATATCTAACCAAATACACTACTCATGGGGACTTAACTACCCCTCTACATACTGGGAAACATGCACTGCCTCAAACTCACAGGCATAACAGTTCCTGGACTTTACCACAAGCACCCTGGGCCAGATAGTGTCCACCTCACCTCCATGTCATGTCCTCACTGGTGAGGCTGGATCACAAAGATATCTCCTTCAAAATAAAATCAACTTGGAAAACATAATTAAACCTATAATAGCTAGAAATTATTCTAAAGCAAACTACATTCTATTAAGTGATAGCATGTCAAAATTCAGTGCCTCCTCAAAACCCGAAATCACAGCAACCTCTGCAGAATTATTTACAGAAAACTTGTACGAACATGTAAGTGACTACAGAGAGGCTGCCATACCTACCAGAAACAAGCCAAAGCACAAAACAAAACAAATGTTTTTATTGTGTGGTTTTGGATACAATTTGTGCAATAGTTAATATTGCTTTAAGTAATTTAGGCGGGTTAATTATGTTGATTAATTGTGTAGAGTACTTAAGTAACCCAGGTATATGTCTATTTTTGTATTCTGAGGAAGTCCCCAGTTCTTGGGGGACGAAAGCGCTTAATACTTCAATAAAGCACTTATTTTTTACCCATTGGGACCCTCCTTCAGTGCGGTCATTCATTTTATGATTTTTGGTTTGATTTACACAGTGCATCTTTGGAGTTTATTTAGGCTACCATACCTACCAGAAGCAAGTCCATCAAAGCACAAAACAAACCTCACTGGTAGAACCCTTACCTCAGCAGGGTACATAACAAAAGGAAAATGTTGTGGCCAAAATCAGAAAGAGTAAATCTTAAAGGGCTCACAGATTAAACTAAACATGAAATTACAAGGACTAATTAAGACCAACAAGGCCAATTACAAGGTTAGGATAGCCTCTCAGGCTAAGGACAATCACAAGGCCTTCTTCAGCTATGTCTGAAATCTTAACAGTAACACAGCAGTGTGCTGAACTGGATGCAGATGGTACCACCTTCATTGATCATGATGACATAGCAAATCTACTGGCTGACAAATTCTGCTCTAACTTCAACTCCTACTCCCCCTGCTACCCCCTGTGAAATTCCTTGTAGCATATCCCTCCAACTATCAGCAGGGAGTAAGTCCTGACGGCAACTCACTAAGGGCAAAAGCATTGCCTCAGTGGGCCATGATAATATACTGGGTTGCTTCCTAAATAGTTTAAAACATGACTTACAGGGTCACTCAAACTACAGCCTCAAAACAGGTTATGTATCAAACAAAAAACAGCTTAGATACCAAGTGAATGGAGGACTGCAATGATCATTTCCCTTCAGGGTGGTCCATCATCCAGAAACTATAGACCCATCAATCTGGCAAGTCTGACATGCAAAGCCATGGAAAGAATTAACATGGAAATGATCAACAAGGACATTGGCAACCTACAGACACTGGACCCATCCCAGTTTGGCTTTGTCAAGGAAAGTTCATGCCTACTCAACCTGGTAGACTTCTTTGAAAGCCTCACAAAAGCAATAGATCAGGGGAAATCATGCATACAACCTGCCTAAAGCATTCGATGCAATACCCCCACTCAGGTATTGTTGACAAATGCCAAGCTAGGCATAAATCTCTACTTAACATGCTGGATTGCTGGCTAGCTCACAGATAGGACCCAAGAAGTCAAAATTGGTGACACCCTCTCCACCAAGAGACTAGTTACCAGTGGAGTACCTCAGGGTTCCGTACTTGGCCTGTTGCTGTTTGGTATCTACTTCTCAAAAGACAAGGCTAATGTCAAGGGCCTGTGGCTCACCAAGTTTGCAGAGGACTGTAAATTTATTGGGAGATATCATAGATTCCCCCAAGACATTAATGGGTTTATGTTCAGCCATCAAATGGAAAAATCACCATGTGGCATTACATCGGAAATGCTGTTAGCAAAACTCCTCATCTGGGGGAGCTGTGCCCTCCCCCCGCTAATTATACATATCAACTCAGAAACCATACCATAGTGGGGAAAGGGCAAATTTTCTGATCCCTACCATAATGGGATCTTACTCAAATGGCTTGATGAAAAGCATGTTCTGTGAAACATGCCATTCAATGTTTTTTCCGTTCAATGGCTGAACATAGACCTGACATGAACATTCTGTAACAGGGTCCAACACAAACAAATAACTGGTGCCAAGCCACAGATTAAATCTAAAAGGCAAGAAATGTATTACATTGCCCTTTGGGAATCTGGCCACCTAAGTTAATTACTTCATTGATAAAACACCCATAAGAGTTGACCTGTTAGGGATTGGGGAACATATGTAGAAAGTAATCTGGAGTTTGAAAAACACGTAGACAAGAAAGAAAGAAAAATCATTCTATGTCACGCAACTAATAAGTAAGGGTATGGCACTAATAAGTAAGGGTATGGCACTAATAAGTAAGGGTATAGCACTAATAAGTAAGGGTATGGCACTAATAAGTAAGGGTATGGCACTAATAAGTAAGGGTACGGCAGCCAGGTCCAAGTAAGTTATAATACCACTTTACTCATCCCTAATCGGACCCATCATTGATTACAATGCCCCTCTCTGGCATGTTCCTAACCAGGCACTTGCAACAGCTGGTTTGCCCACAAAGGTTTTTCACCAGGAATATTCAGGGTATGAATACCCTCTCCTACACAGATCGCATTATGGCCCTATCTCTATACTCAATCTCCTACAGGTTACGGAAAGGCCATCTTTGCCTGGCATATAAGGCATCCTCAAATCCAGCCACGATAGGTCTTTTCCACATTCACTAAATGGACAGCCCTAGAAACACTAAATCCAAGGATTTAAACTTTGCTTGTATCATAAATAGAACACAGTGGGGAGACCAGTGCGTGTCTCAAAGGATCCCAGCGCTATGGAATAGTCTTCTCCATCCATTTAAAGAGGAGTTTGTCCATGACCCTATTCAAAGAAATCCTTAACCGCTGGATGGGAAATTGTAAATTTACTCATGGTCTGTCCCCCATGTAACTGGATGGACAGAGACTGACAGTAAGTAAAATATTCCCCAACTAACATATCACCCCCCCCCAAAAAAAAAAAAAAAAAAAAAAAAAAACTTTAGCTTCCTCCTTACTAACGTACCTCACCGAACAAATGGTCAAGGTACTTGAGACAAAACTGGGTTGGATTGCATGGCTAAGATTATAAAAGTCCTGGTGGTTGTTAGCCTAGCAGTAACTTCTGAACCTACAGAAAAATAAAATGGGATGAAACTACTGAAAAGAATCACAGGTAAGAACCTGCCATGAATGAAATCTATCTCGGCCTGTAAATAGTGATGCTCACATTCATGAGACAGTTAGAAAAAATGTTGCATAGCAAATGAGGGGTGAAATTTCTGAGAAATTATGGCATTATGCAGCAGCAGTATTCTGAAGAAAATATGGGACAATACATTTTTTCAATATTTTCACAAAAGCTCAATGTGGTATTTTTGATGGTACCTCAGTAGAGACAAGAAAAGCATTCACACTGTGCTACACAATTTCAAAAAACAAGAACAAAATTTCTTTTTATTTTTGATTATTTTGCAAACAGTAGGTTCAGACTTGGATCTAAAAAATTATGCATTCAATAAGAATTCTTAATAAAGGACTATGGTATACATTTTGGGACAAATACCATGAAATGTAAAATTTTCATCATGCATAAACCTAATTAAATCCAGCATAACTTTGGCAGTTTACAGCTAAACTTCAACACATTAGCTTTAATATGCTACCCTGAAGCAGTTTCAGTCATTCATCTGATTGCATGTTTAATCTAACACAGGGTTATGGGAGTCAGAGCCTATTCCAACACTCAGTGGGGACAAGACAGAGAAGTTCCGCATAAACAAGGCACCATTCAGTGCAGAAGGAACACACACATACATCTACAGATTTTGGAGGAATGCCAATTAACCAATGTCCTATTTCTAAGGTATGGGAGGAAACTAAACTAGTCACTGGCACTCTGACTCCACATACCCCTCAACTGCTATATGCAAGAAATCTGCACTAAGCTTAAAATAATGTGGGGACAAAGGCCCAAAAATAGGGACACATTTTAAATACTGTTCTTAGAAAGTTGCTAGAATAATAGGATTTGTGTTAGCATGCACTTTCTGAAGGATATAAAGTCTGAAACTGAAATGTATGCCATTATTTAGTGACATCAACTCTCAGTGATTTGCCAGGAAAACACAAATTTTATGAGGAGCACATCAAAAATGGGAAGCAGAAAATCTGGACATTCTGTGAAACTCTGGAGAGTTGAGAGGTATGTAACACCACATTCCCTCCATGTCCGTTGAACCTGATGATGAATGTGGTACAGAGGAAGTTGGGAGGAGTTCAGAGGGAATATGGCATTAGAATAGCACCAGTAGGTAGTATATGTCATGTAGGTTTGATGCATATAGGCTTAAAAGAGGACAAATGGGCTATTAGGGGAATGGGATGTAGGTTTAGAACTACACATAATACAAGTAACAGAAGTGCAAGATATTTATTTTACACACATATATTAAGCTGAACACATACTTCCCCATTTCAGCAAATGATGTTTCTGAAAACATGCATGCTAAAAGACCTACTTCAAGCATCTATATTTTACATTTCATTGTTTTACAGTACATGACTGTACATAATGCATCCACACTACTTCACCCCGGTAAAGCAACACAGCACAATGACGCAAAGACTACTATAAACAATGTAAACAGCGGGACAAGCACTACTGACATTACTGAGTTTGCCAGTTAATCCAGACTGTAATACTTCAAAAGTGCAAACTATCAAGCATTGTTCCACTATAAAAATGAAGTGTAGCACATCTGCATTGCTACTGCCTCATGCTCACAGAATGTTCTAAAAATACATCACTCCACAGTACTTAAATGGTTTACTAAAAAACAGTCTAATTGCTGCACTCGGCAAGTTTACATGACAGTGCTGCTGTAAAGGCCTCTTCATCCAGAGCACATAGTCAAAGAATAAGATCATGGTTTTCTGTCAGTTCCAGTACCATGACTGTTAACAGGCTTAACAGCTGTTGCCTGATATGGTAAAGAACTGCTGCGTTATCCTGTCACAGGTGAAGTATTGTACATTAAAAACAGTGTGCAGAACCACTGAATACTCATCTTGCTATTATTGAATAACTATTTCAAGCATTACACAGGATTCAAACAGAAATAGACACCAGAAGTATAAAGGTTCCAAGTGTCAGAAATCCACAAGCTGGATTCTGCATCAGTAGGGAGTATCCTGACAGAATATATGTGCTACTGTGCAGTTCCAAACACGTTAGCTCAAAAACACATAGTATTGACTGAAAATTTTGAGAAAAAAGGCTGCTGGGAAGTTAGGGAAAGAGGAAGAAACCTAGTAATTCTGGAAATTTAGGTAATTCAGATGGCAATATGTAACAAACTAAAAACAAAAGGGTATATGTACCTGCCTTTGTTTTTGCACTGGAGGTACTCTGTCAAACTGGTCACATTCTGTATCAATATTGGAGATCAAAAGATGACTTGAGACATCTATTCGGTAGTGATTTTATCCAGGGAAGATTCTAAGCAAAGGCAATACATTTGTCTGTGAAATTCAACCCCCCCGGTGTGTATAGACAAATTCCATCTTATGCTTATATTTTACTACTGCTGCAACCTCGTACCACAAACAAATATTACACAGCCTTCCCAAATGCTGCCCCAAAACTATTTGGTTCTTGCTTCCCCAATACTGCTTTTGAATACCTCACAATGCATTTAATCAAACTGAATGTACTCCATGTAGGTCAATCTTAGAATTTTTAAGGAGGCAGTCACTACTAGGTGGCTTATAGTTACTTTAACAATGTTGTCCAACATGGTAATCCTGAAAAGTATATAAAATGAGCATACATAATTATGCCAATGTTGCTCCCAAATTAGTTTGGAATACTGTCAATGCAGCAAGCCTCAGCAGCAATCCTGCCAAATTTCTGCCCAAGTTGGAACAGCTTATGTCCACTGAAAAAGGGACATGGAGGGTTAACAAAGACACCCTTCCAGTGATCTTGAAGAGGCCCTTGAAGTACTAAAATGGCAAGCAAGATAATAATGAATTTGATGAACAGAATGATGCACAAACCTCAATCACAATTACAGCAGCATATGACAGCTTCCAAACACTATGTACAATTGAGCACTCAGCACGTCAGTTTTGAGAAGGGGCCTCTACAGAAGATAAACACCTAAGTGCATCCATTCTGTGCCCCTGTCATTACTTATCAATTCAAGTCCTGTGCTTGAAAGATCATGTCCTCCTTGGCTCAATAAAGTGACCCTGCACCTAGGTTAGAGGGCATGCACGTCTCAAGAGTGTGCATCTCTTGAAGAAAATACACCAAACTACAAGGGTATAAAATTGTATACTTGAATGCCCACTTAAAGTTCCACTGATGCACTCCGGAGGCCAAAAAGCTAGTGAAACATCTGCAAAAAAATATCACCAGTGCTGGGGGTTTTCTGGATATGATGAGTTCACATATACATACCGAGGAAATTCATAAAAAAGTTACCATGAGATAACCTTCTGGAATTCAGAGACTGTCCTAACACTGTGCTCTAGCACAAAGACATACAGTACTGTGTCAGGCAGTCTCTGTGCTGTAGTACATGCCACACAGGAACTTGTGAGGAGTTCAGAGGGAATGGAATGTAGAGTTAGAAACTGCAGTTGTGTAAAATCTTACCGTAACAGTAGATGTCCCTCTCTTCATTGTTGCAGTATTCTTAACCTTAGAGTCTCCTGCCAATGATAGCCCAACATCTGCCCAGTATACCAAAGCCTTTAGGATCTTGAATGTCACACGTATGCTCCCTGTACAGGATGTAGGACATAAAGGTGATATACAGACGCAGATACCCAGAACTGAAATTCCCCAATACAGAACAGTCACTATAGGATAAAGGGGGCTATGCGCATCCAGAAGGTGAAAATGCAAAGAGGAATTGTGAGACAAAAGCTCAAGAAAAAGAGTGGGAGGTGGGAGGCTGGGAACAGCCCTCAACAAACCCACACGGGATGGCCCTATCAAAACCTGCTCTGGCCCTAGAAACCATATCCAGTTTATAATGCTTAGTAATGATATGCACTGACGACCAAGTAGCAGCCTCAGGAATGGAACTAGTTGTCCAAACCCTTGAAGAAAGCAACAGAAGAGGCAACAGCCCACGTGGAATTAGTTCTAACAGAAGTAGACAGACACATGCCATGAAAACAGTAACAAAATAAAATGGCCTTAGATATCCAGGTGGAAATAGTTTGCTCAGAAACAGCCAAACCCAATGTCCTGGAATGGAAAGAAACAAAAAGCTGGTTTGACTTACAAATGGCCTTATTTTTATCCAAATAATACCAGAGCTGTCTGTTCAAATACAAGGCATGCAGGACCCTCTCACTAGCAGACTGAGGGGAAGGGGAAAAGGAAGGTAGCTGTACTGTGTGATTGAAGGATAACTCATCGACAACCTTGGGCATAAAAGGAGGATTAATGCAAAGAGACACCCTGTCCTTGTGAAAAAAACAAAAAAAGAAAAATGGTCACATAGGCCTGAAGCTCAGAAACCTTTTGAGCAGAAGTCAGGGCAAGCAGTAAGATAGTCTTCCAGGTACAGTGTTGCAGAAAAGCTGAAACTGTAGGCTCAAAAGGAACCTGGATCAATATTGCCAAAACAAAATTACGGTCCCAAGGAGGAGGACTAGCCCTTTCTTAGGGGCCTAAGATGCAGGACGACTTTAAGAAGCTAAAAAAAAAAAGCAATAAGTGGCAAAAACAATACACAACCAAAAATCCAAAGTAAATTCCGACTCCCCACGAAGTGTGAAAGATAAAATATTTATTCACCGTACAAACTACATACGTTCATAACCACTTCTGTCTCTTCAAACAGACTTCATCATATAAAACACACCATGACACTCATTCTTTACATACATCCTTATCCTCAGTCACATAATGCAATCAGTTATGTATGTAAATATTCCAACATCCTAAAAAGGCCATTCCTAAAATTTGCAATTCCACTTGTCCTTTTTATATACAAATTTGTATCTAATTAATACAAACAAAACTTTGTTAAAAACACAATCTCAGTTATATTATTGTGAATAAATATTTTATCTTTTACACTTTGAGGAGAGTCAGAATTTACTTTTGACTAAGAAACTGATGGACCTCAAAAACAAGAAGTCAAAGGAGGATTCGAGGGCAGATAGGCAGAAACAGCTGACAAATGGGCCTTTGCAGAAAAACAGACCAAGACAGGGGAGCAACTCACACAAATAGGAGAGAGGGCCAGCGGGACCCCCACTTAAAAAGGGTTCTGGTTATTGGCATGGCACCTGACAGAAAATCTTTCCATTTGGACCTATGAGACTTTCTGATTGCAGGTTTTCTTGCCTCCTGTAAAATGCTGAGCACACCCTCAGAAAAAAAGGTGCCTAAAAGGGATCAAAACCCTAACACCCAGTGTCAGCTGAAGAGTGGACACTTTTGGATGGATGAGTGACCCCTTGTCCTATGTGAAGATGTCCAACTGGTGAGGTAACTTATGGCAATTGCTCCTGCCCAGGTGCATTAAGAGGAGGAACCAGTGCTGCACTGGCCAAAAGGTAGTCACTAGCGATTTTTGGAGAGTCCAGCTGAATCTTCTGCAGGAGTCTTGGAAAAAGGAGATGCAAGCATAGAGAAAAAGGGCATCCATTTTCCATGCCAGATGGCATAGCACTCTGGAACAAAAGTGAAGTAGCTTCATAGGAGAGGCAAAAAGATCTACCTGCGGAACACCCCACTGATGTCCAGAATCACGTCTCTGCGAAGTATTCATTTGTAAGACTCTGTTCTGAAGGAGTATACACTGCCTGAAGAGTTAGCTGATAACTGATGGCCAGACCCCAGGCCCGAAGAGCCATCCTGCAAAAAAGGTAAGGCTTTGTGTCCCCCCACTTGTTGACATACCACATCACTATGACAGTGTCTGTGTAAACTTTCAGGGGGTCTAGACATAACATGGGGTGAAAAGCCTGAAGGGCCAGAACCAGAGCTCTCACCTCTTTGATGCTGATATAGTCTGATGATAGGGCCAAAGACCTTGAACTTCTAGGTGAGCATAGGAAACCACCCACCCCATGTCTGAGGTGTTGGTGAACAGTTTTTGATAAGGAATGGCAGGCTGAAAGGGCCAGCCTGGGTTGAGTGTAAATTGCTGAATCTACCATTTGAACTCCCACTTCAGACAAGGAAGGAGAGGCATTCTGAAATCCAGAGGGTGGCAATGCTGAAGCCAAATTGACTTGAACTTCTGCATATGCAGTCTGGCAACAGACAGAACTAGAATGGAGCTGGTAGAATATCTCTGGCTGGAATGACAGGCAGAATAAGAAGAGAATGAAAGCAAACTGTCAAGGACAAAGCCTTTGGAGGTGGAAGAAAGGCCAGCATTGACACTGTCTAAATCCTGCAGCACAGATGCACATGATCCTGAGAGGGAGTCTCCTCAGAATTTTGGAAATTGATCGTGAACCACGGACTTAGAAGGAGAGATATGGTGAACTTCACAGCCTGTAACAGGTAACTGGGAAAAGGAGCCTGAATCAACAGGTTGTCTAAATTAGAAAAAAATCCAAGTGCCTTTACTGCCTGAAAAATGCAATCACACGAGCTAGGCATTTTGTGAACACTTAGGGCAGTAGAGAGGCCAAAGGTCAAAGCAGAGAACTGAAAATGAAAGGAAGAAACAGAAATGCAAAAACATCCTGAAAACAGGGTAAACAGGAATATGAAGGTAAGAATTCTTCAGATTCAAGGACATCAGAAAAGCTTGGCTCAGCAACAGAGGAAATAGGGGTTGAACAGAAAGCATCTGAAAAGAAGGAAACCTTGAGAAAGGTGTTGAGCAAGGAGAGATCCAGAATAGGTCTCCAAGTGCTCGCCTTTTGAGGAACCAGGAACATTTTGGAGTAAAAACCCTTTCCCACTTGGGAAGGAAGAAATAGCTGAATTGTGTCCTGCTCCACAGGGATCGAATAATCTCTAAGAAAAGAAGAAGCTGCTCTAGAGGAATTTGAGGAATCCCTGAAAAAGAAGGGAGGGACTTCCATACCATGAAGTAACCCTGACAGATGATGGACGGAACAAAGAATCTCACGTGAAGTGTTGCCAGTTTGGAAGACAACAGAGAGAGAGAGTACACCTAAGAAATTATACTGACCCAGCCCTCTGCCGTTCACCTACGCAAAACAAGATCCAACAATTGACAAATTTCACAAATATACAGCACTTTGCATGGACACCATCCTCTGCTTTAAGCACATATACACAATGCTACCTACCAATAAAGTCTAAAAAATCATCTTATCCATCCACCTCTCAACTGTCTAAACTTCTGCCTCAAAATTTTGGTTGGTTTCCTCATAAAATCTATGGTTTTCTCACAGATCCTCGAGGAATTAAATCCCTAAACAAAGACATACATTTGAGTTTCAGACTTCATATCATTCAAAAAAATGCATGTTAATTCAAAGCATTTTATTCTAAAATTTGTTCTCGATTTTGAGCCTTTGTCACCCACATTATTTTTGACTTTGAAAATAATGTTTGTGCTTAGCAGTTAAGATGTATTCATTATGCTCATAGACCACTTGAACAAAATGCTCTTATACCCAGAATGAAATATGTTCTTTCCATAACCACAGTGAATTCAAGCTGAAATACTGAACTCTGTTCAACAACTATGAATAAGACCTCTCACTTTAGCATGTTTACCCACAGAACATACTGCACCCCCCCCCTCCTGAATGCTTACCAGGTACCCATTTCTACCAAAGTCTTCCTACTATTAGACAACCTGATGTGTAAAGTTCTCCACTCCCAATATTGTCCTACTCTAAAAAAAATAAATGAAAAATGATCATGTTATGATTTGCATGCACTTGCAGATAACCCCTGGCACTGCAAATACCTTAACTTCATATGTCAGTAAGGTGCTTTCCTCATAGATACAAGGTGCAGGGTTCAATTCTTATGTTCAGGATGGGAAATTTGGCTAGGCTTAAAATGGTCCAAAAGGGCAGAAAGCTTAGTACTAAACAATGGCCCATGTGAAGCTAAAAAAAAGTTTATTTATTTATTTTTTTTTGAAAAGTGTTTCAACCACCTGTTACAAAACATCCCTTAAAATAAGAAAAGTGGCATTCCAATAATTTAGTGAAAAACTCAAAGCAGCTATAGTTACTCTTGTTTAGTGGACAGTGGATCTTACTAAAACTTGCATTAATACAGATAGTAATTTCACAACTGTAGCAGAAAAAAATATAAAAAAAGATATATCATTTTATATAATAATATTGCAAATATATAAGCATGTTATACAATTTTTTCTTGCAAATTTACTGCAAACATATAGTTCTCCTTTGTTTCCCTTTTTTATGTTTTCCATCTGCTGCAACTTAATGTGACTAAATATTAAAGCAAAAAGCAGCTCATCAACACTGTGTTTTAAATGGACATGTATACTGTTGTTGATAATTTTGGCTTCTAATTCTCCAAAATCTCATTAGAGCAGTAACTAGGGATCCAGGGCACTTCTCCACACTGGCACTCCACAAAGGAGGAGCAAAAAAGGAAGAAAAAAACTCCTTTATGATCCTCTGAGCCACAGCAATACCTTTTTTCTACAGTTTCACAGGACTGAAAAACTCAACTGCACACATTCTTTAAACAGCTGTGTAAGACATTGGCATCACTGCTACTGCATTTCCATCTAATCAGTATGGATGTTAACACCCCTGACAGCTTGTACTTGGAGCAATCGCCTTTTCACCCCATCATAGTTACAGCTCTGTGCTCTCCCCTAAGACAGTACTGGCAATGCTAGTGCAGTTCTAAGATGGGGGGGGGGGGTCCACAGATTAACATGCTTATGTAGCTGGAGCATTACATCACAGCATGCACTGATTAGGTACAAGACCATCCTGCAAAAGCACTGAATTCTGACTAGTGGGAAAAGTGAAACCCAACAAAAGATGCTTTAAAATCTTCATAGTTAGCTCTCATAATTTTAACAAATCATCTGCAAGGTATTAAAGGAGGGAAAGCGCCAACGTTACCTAAAGACAGTAAAGACCCGCTGGACCTAGCTTCACATAGACCAATTTCAATTTTAATCTAAGATTATAAAGTGTTTGCATCTATACTAGCTAAAAAAATGGCAAATATGTTGCCAAAATTGATACCTATGGATCAATTTGGTTTTGTGGAGAGGAGGCAAATATTTGAAAACATTAATAGAACAACGATGATCGAGAAGTAAGAAAATACTGCTGCTGGTAGTTCTTCATGCAGAGACAGCATTCAACAGAGTAAGCTTGGATTATATGAGTAGGGTAATGGAAGCATTTGCATTCTTTGATACAATGATAAGGTTTAATTAGGAGGATATGTGAAGAATCAATGGCAAGAATTCAACTGGGAGGATTCCTCTCTGATAAGTTGTGTTGGAACACAGGAATGCAAGGATATAATTGGTATGGTATGGTAATCAAGAAAAATTGGCTTTATTTGCAGATGACTATTTTGTACCTGACAATACCGGAGACAGTTTCATGTCTTTTTGGGATATAAAATTAAAGAAGATAAAACAAAGGCTATAGCTGTAAATTATGTACACACACATGAATTGGGTTCAGAAGTACCCATATTTATGGGAACATGATAAGATGATGTACTTAGGAGTATAGATTAAATAGGATTCTGTTACGGCAGCCACAGATATGTGGGAAGAGACTAAACAAAATATAATACAATAACTGAAAAACTGGAAGTTCTTGTTTATGTATGGATAGTAAGATACAAGTAGTGAAAATATTTTTAGTCCCTTTAGCTTTACATATGGGTCAGGTAATTTTTTATCAATCAGAGGAGAATTTGTGAACAATAATAAAAAGCTGAAGAAATTTATTTGGAAGGGGAAGATGGGAGAGTTAAGCGTGATAAGCTGATCCTTCCACAAGAAGGAGATAGTTTAGGATTACCTAATTTTAAATTATATTTTAGAGCTACACAGTGAAGACTCATATACATAACATAGGCAGAAGGTTATAATTCAGAATGGAAAGGGATGAAGATGAAGCAGGAATAAAGTTCAAGTAATAGAGAGTGGGATTTTGGATGCAGATCCTTAGGGAGAATAACAACCATACAGAATATTATATTCATGAATTAGCAGAAACTATTCTTGGAACTAAGGCAACACAAGAATGGAGAAATAAGATTTTGTCAGTAGTGATGACTGCAAGTAGGGGTACAGAAAATAGGCAAGAAAGGGACGGAATTTACTGGAGAAAACTGGCAAATGAACTAAGGTATTGGGAGAAAATAACTACAGAAGAAAAGATAAGAGAGTGGGATGAGGCCAAGACAACATCTGGACTGCAGGCTACAGACTGCCCTCCCTACCAGGGATTTATATCAGAGCACATGCAAAGAGAAAGAGATGGGGACGTCATAAGTGAAAGACCTGCTCTGGTAGAGTTTTTAGTTGAATCTAGAACAGAAGCTGCTGTTAAAAAGAGGATAATTAATATGGCATATAAATATTGATCATAACTGCAAAAATTAGTCAGAGGAAGTTAGAGAGATTTGGAAGACAGACCGAAAAAACTGCTCCCAAGTATGCAACAAAGTCTAGAAGACTTGGGATTTCTGCTTGGAAGTGTTTGCATAGGTATTTTTATACCCCAAGCAGACTTTAAATACATTTTCCTCACATACATAGCAAATACTGGAGCACGATGGGGAAGAGATAACTAGGAACATGTTTTTTTGGGGAGTGCAATGAGTTGGCAGATTTAAAAAAAAATCACTACAGAGTACTTGGTCAGAAATATTGGGGAGAAAATGGCTATAACAAAGGAAATCATTCTTTTGAACTGGGAAACAGGATCTGAATTGCCCAGACATAGTAAGGCCTTAAGTTTAATTCTGTTGGCTGCCAAAAAACAATTACTATAAAATAGAAATCAAACTGCTAAACCAAATGTATTTGAAGTATTGAATCTTATAAAAGAGATAAAAGATCTGGGAGAAAGGATCTTTAGAAATGGGAAGGATCAAATTAAATGGAAATAAATTGAAATTGTAAAGTTCAGGACAGGGAGGACTAAGGTTTACGAGAAGAAGGGAATTTAGAAATCTATGTAATGTTGGACTGATGGTAGTTACAAAGAAAGCAAATATATGTGATGTATAAAGAATGCAAATGAAAAAAATGTTAAATTAATATGGTTTCTTTTCTGTTAATGTATGTTTGCATGTGTCCTAATTAATAAATTAATAAATGTGCTTAGAAAAGAAAAGGTGGCAGGGTACTGTCCTGACTCAAACAAAAGTGAGACACTTAAATTGAAACAGCCTTACCCAGAATATGATACACTTTCTTTTATGTTACAGCAGGAAACACAGGCAACATTTGTTAAAACTAGCCTACTTCAAACTGGTAAGATGCACTACTAAAAAACAAAGTTGGAGAATGAAATACCTTCAGGATTTTTGTGGATGTTGGCTTGCTGCTGTTTTCATACTTATTATATTACTTTGCCTATCCTGATCTCTTCTGCTCAGCATTAACACAGCTGACACTGATCTCATCAGGAGAAAGACCTTCTCACATCTTTTTCATTCTTCTTCTTGGCTGCTCCCTTTCTTTATTTCTCCAAATATTTAGATTTCTAACTCTGTGACATGAATGGATCCCATTACTGAGCCACGGTGCAATTAAAGTTCATGAAATAAGCATTGTTTCAATCTTTGAAGTTCGCTAACAATGTTTTTGTTACAGGTTCCTTATGTACATGAAGCCTGTGTGTTAGGAAATTCAGTTTTCCTATGACAAAACCCTGCAATATATTTTCCTGCACTGCTCAATAAGAAATGTTGCTTTTAATTAGGCTTGAGCTACACAATGATTACCATACACCTATGCACTATATTTTCAAATTGCATTTATATGTTCATAAAATTACTAAACATGCTCTGCAGACTCTAGCAAATAACATTTCAATCTTTAACAGTCTTCATCAGCTGATAATGTACTCATTTAAGCAGCTTATTTGTAAACTGACTGAGTGATTGATTACAATTTGATAAATGGGTTGGGTTGGCTGGTCTGAGGACCCTTTTCAGCCATGAGCTGGGTCCCCAGAGAAGCAGAAAATACTACACAAGAAAATACATTATGACAATCATACAAAAGGTGTACAAAACAGAATATGTCATATAAACAATTGAAATAGAGTAAATATCGTAATATATGATTTACTGTGGGGTAATATACATATATTTTGAAGAGAGTTAATATACAGTAATAATAATAATAATAATATCAAGTGAATTATTGTACTGCTTTGGCTGCACACAGGGGGCGGGGGTTACTTCTCCTGCACCTCTGAAACAATTACAGGTTGTCTCGTCTGTCATATGCTCTTTCAGCTTTGACTTGAAATCTTCTGAAGGGCAATTTTTGTCCTTATTTAAGAGGGGATGCAGACCTCTCAAGTGCACCTCATTATGAGGCATGTTCCTCGTTTTGAATCTTTAAAAAGTTTATGTTCCTCACTGATCCACACTGGCAGGTTTGTCACACATTCAGTGTTAAGAATTTTTTTTAAAGAGTAATCAATGTTAATAATTCATCAAAGGAATTTTTTAAAAGTAGAAAGTCACACATTGTAGCCCTGGTGTGAGCTTCCTATGTGAATCTGTTAGTAAGAAAGTGTTTCATATTTTGCCCATTTGTTCCACGTTTTGTAGCTGGAAAGTTGAGAGCTATGACGGGATGCGATTTCAGGTGGCTGGGGTAATTTTTGTGACAGCTCTTTTCCCCTGTTGCACATCCAAAATGTGGTCTCATTAGTGCTAGTCCCTCATCTTGTGTGTTGCAGAGTACATAGGATGTGTCACTAATTAAAGTTTGGTTTTCAGGAGTGATGCTTAAACATTTTTCATGTTTTTACTGTAATACTGCAGGGCATGTCTACATGTTAGTCCCAGGTCATTCAAGAAAAAAAGTCTCCTTTGAATCACTGAGGACTACTCAATCAAAGGACTGAGCATTTATCACTTACAAACAGTAGGACTATAGTCCTTTTTAGAAAACATACCCTAGGATTCATAAACACATACACTAAGTGTACCCCGTTTTGAGTAAACAGACAAAGCATAACTCACACCATCTTCCTCCTAATTTTAGTTTTCCTACAGATTTTCTTGCAGCCTTAAATATCAAAAACCACAACGTGTAGACTACATGCACACTTATTGTAATCTTTCTGAGTGACTACAATGCATAAAAAATGTGGTAGGGTTGTTCTTAAATACAGATCGCTTAACACTTTGTGTATACTTAGTGTAGGCATTAATGAATCTGGCCCATGGTTTCTTAAACTAAGAGCAGTAAGCTACCATAATACACAAATCCTACAGAAGAACTATTGCTGTCTCAGACATACATGAGGCTAAGTCATAAAAAGCTTAGCACACTGTCATCTCTTAAATCATCAAACCCTCTGAACATTTGAGAAACTAGAAAAGAGCTGCTGACAACACACAGTGCTGCATGGATTCTAGCAGCCAAGTTTTAAAACAAAAAACTAACTTCATGCCAAGCCTGTATATGGAAAAAATGATCGTCTTAATGCATATTATTTTTCTGTTTTCTTCAGCCTTTATTAACAATTGTACTAAAACATTTTATAAAGAGCAACATCACTAAAAGAGCAGGGTGCACCACAAATGTAACACAAACTTCCCCTTTCGAGCAAAAACATAATTACTGCTGAAAAAACAGGAATACTGCATTTTAGTACAAACAGTAAATTATACTTTATCTGAATAACAATTAGAAACACCTAACAAGTTCCGTCACCTCAATATGTTAGAGAGAGAGTTGTTAGTTTCACTACAGAAGTTTAGAAAACTAATGGAGAACTAGTAACATCCCTTATTAACCTTTCCAAAGTTATGTAATGTGATGGCAAGGCAGTTACTTAGACATGGTGGAGAGCTCAAGGATAAGACAAAAGATAAAAGCGCAATGATTTCAGAGGGAGTTGTCTATTGAAAAGCACAAGCTGGCCCATTGAGAAGCACTAAAGAAAGGTCTGCATCTGAAATTCACAAGCTTCCAAACCAATCCACCATCTTCTTACAGCATACAAGGAAACCACATCTGTTTGTCTTGTCTATGCCTAGACTAGCTAAGCTTCTGCTGATATGATCCTGCATGGCAACTCCCTACTTTATATGAAAATGGTGGCACACTACAGAATGAGCACACCCCATTCCACAGTCACAAAGGCTACTTGCCATGCTCCCTGGGCATGCTGCTCTCCAGCTAAAAGCTAGTCCAAGTAGGCACTTGAAGAAATACTGTGCTGTTACACAAGATGCATTAGTCCCCCCACCCCAGCTGCTGTATAACATCCATAGTTCAGATCAATATAAAAGTGGTTTACATAAGCTGGCTAGTAAACTTCTCTCCAGCTAGAAATATTTTATTTATATGAAGCAATACTGAATATTTTGGCTGATCACAAACCACAGCTAATTTCTTGTGTTTCTCTCTGCTAGCAGTACTTCCTAAACAAATGGCCAAGTCACTGGTCAAACAAAACATGCCCTGTACGAAGGCTTAAGGAAAGGCCATGAGTCTCTAACAATTTATATCCTGAAAGTATTTGTAGTGCAGTCATCTACAAGTTCTAATTTCGCAAAGCACCTTCGAATTAAATTCACAAATGATCTGGCTACAACTGAATGTATGAATTCATTCCACAGCATGTAAAAAGAGGTGCAGGACACTAGTCTGAGGGATATAGGTGGCTAATGGATGACTGAGTAAAAACTGTGCTAGTGCAAGTAAGCAGAGTTCTATGGAGGTACTCATCACAAAGATGACTGAATAATGGGATCCCTGCCTCAGAGTTAATTCACAATGAATGAGACTTAATCACAAGGGAAAATCAGTTTTCCAGCTATTCACTGTGAATAGAACTTAGCTGTAGTAGAATGTAAGAAGAGAAGGAAATTAACAATGTATTTGAACCTCTCGGAAATGATGACTATAAATATAGGTATAGGAATACATATAGACATACAAAATACATAAACAGAAAAAGGATGAAAACAGCCAATATACTCAAAACATACACTCTCCATCTCCAACTATAAATATTATCTATTACCTCCTGGTTAGGCTGCAGCAGGACAGGAAACTGTAATGAAAACACAATCTGTCCTAAGGAAATTGCGGATAAGGGGGGAAAAGGTAAGCAGAAGTTCCTACTGCAGCAATGATTCTATTTGAACATCTACAATTATAATGAATACCCTCACACACTACAAACATTGTTGCAGTTAACTCACAGCAAATGGGAGTCTACCAAACATTGAGACCACATTTGTCCCCAGGTGTGGGTGGAGAGCTACAGCATGCCTTTTAGAATTCCAAAGGCAAACCCACCCTGCTTTTAGATGATGTCAAACTTGCAGTGCTACAAGAACATATGAATGAAAATCCAAGTGGCTGATTCAATGATACTCTGTGCTGAAACGTTTTTGAAGTCTGTAGTGATCACAACTGCCCTTGTGGAATGCATCCTGACAAAGACCAGTCTTTTCATGGTTGTTAAAGCCAAAGGGGATTCAAATACAGTATCATAACAATCACAGCCTGTTTTGTATGCTGCTCAAATACTCTTTCTTCACAAGATGAAAACAAAAAAAAAATCATAGTCTGAATTATTTTTCTGCTAGTATAATTTCTTGATCGCCTCTAAAGTTATTGCTTCTAGCAATTTATATATATCACTTTTTATTGCCTGCTGCATACTTTTTACTGTATTTTATTGCTATTAACTAATCTGCATGGTTAAACTAAAACTGTCTGCCTTACAGGGCCTGTTAAATAAGGTTTTTACTGTCACACTGTTTGTAAAGCTTTTTAGCTAGTTTCATTGTGTGAAAGGTATTAACCAGAAATGTTCTCTACTTGTTAAGCAGCTGTTTGTTTGTTCTGATTTCCTGCCAAGGAGTTTATCAATAACTGATTTGTTTGCAGTTAAAAGCATTCTGTAGAGTCTCCTTGCTACTTTATTCATTTAAAACTTTCACTTTCTGGCTCACTGCTGTTCTTCTGCTGTGATAAACATTTCTGTAGTGTTTACTGTTTAAAAGAGTGTAGGTTAGTAACTGCAATATTTTTCCCCACCCTCCCTCTGCTGGTGTCTTGCTGTTATACTTGGTGGCTTTGCAGTTGCCCGCCCCTACTGTAAATTTGATCTGGGACACACCTCCCAGTCTAGAGTCATTAGTTCATTCTACCTAATACAGAGAGAACATTTGAGAAGGCCAACCCACTTAGTTTCGTAACCTTGAATTATCTCTTGCTTCCCCTCTCTACATTTCCTTTACAAAAAAAAAAAAAAAACTTTGCTAGAATCTCCCTGGGTTCTGCTTAGCTGTAACAAAAAATATTGTGCTCGTTTCCTGCCTTTCCTGTAACTATTTTTCCATCTCTCTCTCAACTTTCTGATTTAAAAGCCCGCATTTGCACTTCTTTCCTGTAACATAGTCTAGTTTAGATACAGATTCTTAGTTTTAGCACTTGAATTTGCTTATTTGTGCACATCACTTGTTCAGAAATTGTTGTAAGCACTAAATAAGCTACAAATTACTACAGCACTCAACCTTCCTCGTTACCTAGTGGAAAACAGGTTTTGTACTTACTTTCCACACTTGCTAAGAGAAAAACAGCTCTTGTACTCACCTTCCTCACTTGTCTAGAGAAAAATAGTTTTTATTCAGGCATGTCCAAGGGTCAGCTCCCAGTGTTCTCTCCTATCTCATCAATCTGGGCATTTTGGGGCAATGTAGAAATTGCCTCATGTACACAGACAACCCTCTCCTCCTACCACCCAACACTACAACTTGTGAGAGATGCACTTATCTAACCAAACTGGAGGTAAAGCTCTATCCAACCAAGACTGAACTTGACAGTCAAGAGGAGAAGGTAAACACTTGCACCACACCACACTCATCACATTGTCCCACTAAACCTGCACCACCAAAATCCACACATAAAAACACAAAACATTCACGGAGGCTCTCAATAATAATCTGCTCGAGCAACAGAGACCTCCAAAGCAAAAATGCAAGCAAACTCCACCCCCCCCAACACAACCCAAATGACACATAGCCCACAGACTGTGTGTGCCACTCAACCACAGCCCATAAGGCAAAATAACGTACCCAACACACTAGTCATAGGTGACTCTATAGTCAGGCACACTGACGTCCCACTCACCAGGCTAAACAAGAAGGTTACTGTCAGCTGCCTGTCCGGTGTCAGGATCCGCCACATAACCCATGCACTCAGGTCACTCCACAAGTACAAATATGACTCTGTCATTGTCCATGTTGGTGTGAATGACCTGAGACGTACCTCCCTGGACTACATGAAAAGAGACATGGAAGAGATTTCTGATCTTGTAGCCCAGGCAGGTATGACCCTAGCCCTGAGTAGCATCCTGCCATCGCCTAGAATGATACCGCAGTATAAGGACAAAATGATTGACTTCAACAAGCTTCTGGTGTCATTCTAAGGGGATCCAGTATCTGTCTGCATGTGATGACATAGTCGACAGACCACGATGCTTTGCCAGAGATGGCCTGCACCTGTCACCCCTGGGATTCCGGATACTGGCTAAGGCTCTTGCTGCTCCTACAGTGCCTTTTTTAAGCAAGGTTCACACGACAAATTCACCACCATAACAGGAACAGGCAAGCAAAAACAGAGGGTAATGCTACTCAATGCTAGAAGTCTAAATCTCAAAATGCACTCCCTCTAGGCACTCCTTAAAATGGAAAACATTGATATCTGTACAGTGACTGAGACCTGGTTCAAGGCTCCAGAGAGCACCGCTGCATTACCAGGCTATAACCTCATACCACACTTTTCGACCATCTAACCTGGACCAGAACACCAAAGGCGGAGGTGTGTCCATATTCATTAGGGATATCCACACCTTCAGGCTAATTGCTCAGCATAATGCAGCCGAGGTTATCCAAGTGCAACTAACTCTGGGCAAAACTGCAATCCTAATTGTAGCTTGCTACAGATCCCCCACCATGCTCCACGATTCTCACTCCTCTTTTCTTGATATACTGAAAAATATTGGGGTTCACCTAAACACCTTAATAATTGTCGATTTCAACTACCCCACCATTAACTGGGAAAACTACTCATGTACCAACTCCTTCGTGCAATGCTTTCTGGAATTCATAAATTCCAATGCCCTGGATCAACTTATCCACACCCCCACCAGAGGCAACAATATCCTAGACCTAGTCATTATCAACACCTGAAGTCAACTCCTTGTTGGCCAGATCCGACCATAAGCTAATCAACCTAGCTATCCACATCCTGCCTCCACCCCCATTAAGGAAACCAAGGTAAAAAATTTCTCCAAAGCCAACTTCATGCTTCTTAAAAACAGAAGTGGTGAATTTCATGACACCCATGCAGATGGACAATACAGTTACAACTGCTGAATCCTACACAGACGCATTCTTATAAGCACTTACACGAGTGCATGGATCGTCCTATCCCAAACAGAACCAAGGAGCTATCCTCCAAAAAAAGGAAGCCAACCTGGTGGTCCCCTGCCATAAACAAACTCTACAACAGAAGGAAGAAACTGTTGCAAAAGAGAGTAAAATCCCATGAGTGGAGGAGCTCCCTGGTCAGCCTTAGTAAGAAGCTGAGATCCCTTATAAGATCCTCTAAAGCTAGCTACGAAAACAAAATCACCACTGATTCTAGGGACAACCACAAAGCATTCTATAGCTATGTCAAGAATCTCAAAGGCAACACCCAGATCTGGTCTGAGTTACAGCACAACGGCACGAAAATTACAGAAGCCAGCATCCTGGCAGACAGGTTCAGTGCTAACTTTAGCCCCCCTCACCCCCAAAAGGGCCCATATCTATACAGGAAAAATGCAGAGTCCCTCTACACAGGTAAAAGCTGCACTCTCTAAAGCCAAAAACACAACATCCATGGGACCGGACAACATCCCAGGCTGAGTTTTAGATGAACTTCAGAACAAACTGGCTCCCCACCTAAGCACCATGTTCAATCATGGCCTCACATAAGGCTTTGTGCCCACTGAATGGTGCAAAGCAACAGTTATCCCACTCCACAAAGGGGGAGCCACCAATGACCCTGGGAACTATCTCCCTATTAGCCTGACAAACCTGGTCTGTAAGGCCATGGAACTCATAAACAAAGACACTGGTAACCTTCAAACTCTGGACCCCACCCAGTTCGGGTTTGTGAAGGCAGATCATGCCTCCTGAACCTGATTGACTTCTATGAGGCAGTCACCAAAGCCGTAGATGAAGGTAAGGTAGTTCACACACAGCCTATCTTGACCTCGCCAAGGCTTTCGACACCATCCTCTATTCTGGAATTATAGCTAAACTCACTAAACTAGGTATAAATCCGTACGTCACAAGATGGGTTGCCAACTGGCTCACAGACAGAACCCACACTGTAAAAGTTGTAGACTCCAAATCTGACTTCAAACCAGTGACAAGTGGAGTATCACAGGGTTCAGTCCTGGGACCTCTCCTGTGTGGTATCTACTTCTCTGAAGTACAGGCTAACTCAGAAGGCCTTGGTCTAACGAAGTTCACAGATGACTGCAAACTAGGAGCCATAGTAGAGTCCCCAAATGATGTGGACATCTTACAGAAGGGCCTCACTGAGACAAATGCCTGGTGTCAGAATCATGGCCTCAAGCTCAATGCCAAAAAGTGCATTATCATCCGCATTGGTAAAAACTCTGTACCCATGAACTACCACATAGGTGGCAGTCTACGTAACACCGAATGTGTGATAAGAGACCTTGGGACCCAGGTGGACAGTAGTCTCTCCTTTGATAATCACATCGTCACAGTAGTCATAAAATCCTTCTACGTGGCACACATCATCACAAAAAGGTTCTCATCCAGGAAAAAAAAAGAGGTCATTGTTCCCCTCCACTTGACACTTATTAGACCCATTATAGAGTACAATGCCCCTTTTGGAATGTACTTCACAAGACATATGCAGCAGCTGGAAAAGTCACAGACGTACCTCACAAAGAGGATTACTGTCCTCAAACAGATGCCCTAAACTGACTGTCTCAAAAAACTCCAGCTTTACTCCATAGCATACTGCCTACTCTGAGGTGATCTCTGACCAACATATAAAGCTATGTCAAACCCACAGCTGTTGGACATGCTACACCTAAAGAAATCCCAATCGCTCCAAGCTACATGCTCTAGGGACCTAAACCTTGTCACCACAATAAACAGGACATGCTGGAGGGACAGATTCCAGTCCCAAAGACTTCCCATACTCTGAAACAAGCTACCCATCTATGTCAAGCAAATTCCCTCATTATCACACTTCAAGAAAAATCCTGATGAGTGGATGGGAAATAGGAAATACACCCTGGGGATCACTTTTGTGGCTCTGCTCGACAGGGGCACAGGAAAATAACTTTCTTGGGTGGCGTAAGCCAGGGAACCTTGTTGGCTAGGCTTACTTGCGCCCTTGGGCCGATAGCCTAGTACCTACCTATGAACATCCACTGGGAGCAGAACTCCCCTCCCCCTTTTTGTTTTTTACTTTCCGGGCTAAGAATAAAAAAATGGAGCAATATTAATAGACTCAGTCAAACTCTGAGATCACATTAGGCATAAACATAGAATGGCCTTGAGTGTGATTCTCTCCTTCGGGAAGGCTATGAAGAGATCTCTACACACAAGGCCTGCAGTTCTAAAATTCTCCGGGAAGAAGTGAGCGCTACTAAAAAGATGGTCTTCCTGGATGAGAGTTGGACAACAGAACTGGCAGATTCAGAGAAAGAATGAGTGAAGTTTCTTAGTTTCAAACTTCAAATCCCAGGGGCTGTCCCAGGGGGCTCAGGTGTAAAGCATCTTCAGGAACTACTTTACAGTAGAGCTAAAAGATACTGAAGAGCCAAATGCAGATAGACTGGAATTACTGCAATACATACAGTAGGAGCCACTTAGAACTAAAGAAGCTGCAGTATGTTTTTTTACAGTCAAATAACCAAAACCACCACAATCCTTTCACATCGATAATATTTTCATCAGTAATAAATCTTCAGTGTTGCCTTAATAACAACTGACTTGTCATATTTCATCTCAGTGAATCAGCAGTCATTAAATTAATGAAAGAAAATGACAGAAAATAAGCTTAGATCACTGAAACAGCTAATATTTCCGGGGTCATATTTAAGATATTATTGTTCAAATAAATACAGAAATCAATATTATATTCCATACCTGCACCTTACAAATTCTCATTCAAATGGGTCTAGTCAGAATCATTACATATAATGTAAACATCTTGTAACACTTGCCTCGCCCAGTCTTTTATTCTTTTAAGTTTCATTCAGTAATTCCTTTCAAATAATTTTCTCAGACAAACAGCACACCCCTGACATTTGTAGCACCAGCAAAATCCTGTCTTTTCAAGGCAAGTTAGATTGATAGAGCAATCACTTATTCTCAAGTGTGACTATAAAGTGACTTTGTCTGTGGTACAGATGCAGGCTAGTCCTCCATCACAGAATTCAGAGAAGTCCTACAATACTAAGGTGATAGAGCAGGCAGCAAAATCCAGGTTCTTCTTGCTGCATCACACAGAAAATATTTTTTGTTTAGCTAGATACGACTTTCTGCTATTTGGCCTTCTGGCCTCCTGCAAAATGCAAGACACCTGAAGACGTAACGAATAACTGACATTAATCTGAAAACTCCCATGACTTGGCTTCTGGTCCCTTAAGTCAGGGAGTATTCAGGGTCCCATCTTCTTTCATCAGCTAGGTGCATTGAAATGGAAAGGTTAGAGGTTTCCCCTAGCACACATGGACAAGTTTACAGAACCACATTTCTTTTGACTAAATAAGAACTTTTTCCTTTCTAGTATTCATCAGAACTTTTAAAGAAAGTGGGACTTAGAAACATATGCTAAAAGCACTAAATCCCACCAAGCAGGGAAGTCACTGCACAAATGAGAGCGAGTCTTGCCTTTTCTTTTTTGTCTTCACCACAAAAGTGGAATAAGTAAGTGACACTTGGAAAAGGGATACAGAAAGCCACATTCCACAAGAGAGAAAGTACTCACAGCTAATCAGATAGGCAGGGGTTCAAATAACAGAATATCTTTAACTGATGACTGGGAATGCAAACAGGTCTACATTTGAGTGTCCCACTTCTCTGCAATCTTGAAGATTTTTATGTTAGCTTCTACTCATGCAAGCCTCCCGGAGTCCCATTTAGTCCATTTATCAAGGTGTTTTGGCTGCAGGGTAAACAGATTACGTTTAGATGCATGTCCAGGCAGATGGCAAGGCCCAAAAGCTGCACGGCCAATGTGTTTGTGTGAGTATGTGTGTTGGGGTAACTCTACCTTGTACTTTAAGGGGGATCACATGGGTCCCCCCAGAGTAATCCAAGGCATCTGTGATCAGTATCTAGTTCGGTTCTGGTGGAGTAAAAGAGGAGGCAAGGGCTGACTTGGGCAATTGAAAATATAAGATGAGTCCTTTTCCCCCCTAGGAAATGGCTGTACCAATCTCACATGCTCCTAAGGTACCACTGGATATTCCTCATATACTCCCCTACAAATGGGACCATTAGAATGGAGGCTGAAATATGTGCCATGTCCTTTACAAATATTCTGGCTATAAGATGATTTTTCTGTGAAATCATCACAAAGAAAACAAGAACCATGACACAGTGAGATACAACTCTAACTACAAACTATATGACTCAGGTTCAACTGACAAGCCTTATACTTGAGAAGGTGACTAGGAGGAGAGGGGACAGGGTAGAGCACTATGATTGTCAGCTCGCCTATCTTGGGAGGGCAGGGTGTAAAGCCAAGGACTAACAGTAAATGGTGGGGATTAATGAGGTTAGTCTGTAGACATGAATGCACACAAGGAACTGGGGAAGGGCATTCAAAAAAACCCTCTGCAATTGTCAAGATATGACCTAATGATCTCCCCTTTGTGTACTTCCTCTGACTGCTTGCACAAAAGATTTTATTTTGCCGTTCATGGGACACCAATCCAAAGGAGCAAGTCAGAACGATGTTGAGGAAGGTGAAGCAGATGATTAAGGATGGCCTGCTGGACCCAGATAATGGCACCAGCTGCAGTGAGAGAAAAAAAATTAAAAGATAAAACAAGCAATATCTTGACTTACAGTAGAGGTCTTAAGTAAGCTGGGTTGTAGAGTTCAGAACTGCCTCCAGGAAGTCTTGACATATGAGAGAGACAGGCTTGACTTCTGTAGGTTTAGAGAAATACTCAGGATTAGAGGGCAATGGAAGGTATAAATGAAGAGTTTTCTGTAGATCCTCCAAGGAACATGCCTGAATTACCCAGGCACGAACAAACAGACATTTCTCAGCCTCTGATGGGCAACTACTGGTGCAATGCACTTGGTGAAGACTCTGAGAACAGGGAAAAGGCCAAAGGACAAGGAGGTCAAATGAAAATGGGGCTTTCTGCTTGCAAACCGGAGGTACTGTCTGTGGCCTCTATGAACAGAGATATGAAAAGTGAAAATAGCCGTCCTTCATGGTCACGGTCCCAGGATAATCAAGAGGTTTTTTTTGTTTTTTTTTTAGCAACAAGGGGAGGATGGTCTATAGGGTGAGCAACTCAAACTTTATCACTACTACATAATTGTTCAGGCTGGGGAAATCTAGGATGAGTTTCCACAGAGTCTATTTCTCAGGTATCCAGAACAACCATGAATAAAAGGCTTTTCATACAAGTGGAATCATCACTTTAGCCCTGCATTACAAGAGTTGTAGATGAATGGCGTTGGCCAGCAGTCACTACGGGTAAGGGTGGCATGCAAAGGAAGGGGAGAAATTTCACAAATTCAGTGGTACAACCTGGGTTACTATTTCTCTTACTCATTTGCCTGAGGTATAAAAAAAAAACAGTTTTTACAAAAAGCTGAAGCTGTATACACCCAACATGTTTTGAGAAATGGGGTGTAACAGTAAGGAAAATCAGTCATAAGCAGGAGGTTCCAATTTTGTCTTAAGGAGATGTACCCAAGAGAACTAGCCTCATCCCCTTTTTTTGCCCCATACTGTCCTGCTTCCTGTAAGATGGCCACTGTTTGATGAGGTACTTCCTAAAATATGTAGGTATAAGAAAGAAAAGAGCTGTTTACTAGAGTATATAGTTTTCTCTCCTTTGTTCTCCAATTTCTGGAAAAATTATTAGAAAAGTGGACCAAAAAAGGTTTTTCTATCCAGTGGTACACTGAACAGGTGCCTTTTAACATCATCTGACAGGCAATGGATTTTTAATTGCATGTCTCCTAATCATCACTCCATTAGTAACTCTGTAGCCAACACCCTGCTTCATGCTCACACTCAAAAAATATTACCACTACTGGCTGCAGTGTGAGAAAGTTCTATTACTCTTTCTCTTCTTTCCCTCAGGCTGATAAATAAATATCTTTTGTTGAACTTCCAGTATGGCTGTAGACAGATCAACAGCTTACGCCCAGTTCTCCCAGTGTGAAAACAGAAACTGAGAGGAAAAAAAAAAAAAAAAAAAAAAAGAGTGCCACTGAAACTATTACTTGATAAAATTCAAAATTCACTGTCTAGTAAGTACGCTGCCTGGATGCAACAAAGAAGAAACTTGGTGAACTTGAAAAAAAATAAACCAGAAAAGGTGAAGAGAAAATGGGTCTATATTAGTTTGTTGAAAACTAATTTTAACAAACAGATGTTCATCAAACATATGTATCAGCGAACGATTTTCACAGGGCAGTGAGTTACTTGGCCAGCATTAACAAATTTGCCCTTTTCCCCTCTGTAGTTTGATCTCGGACTTGGTATATATAAGTGGGGGTGTGGGGGACACAGGTTTGACAGACTGCTGTGTGTGTGATGGTCAGTATGTTGGACAAGTAATTCACTGCCCTGTGAAAAATGTTCGTTGATGTAAAGATTTGATGAACATCCGTGCTGATTTATGTTCAATGACTAGCCGTTCGCTGAAGTTAGTTTTCAACGAACTGATATAGACTTGAGAAAACACTGGCTGGGATGGATCCTGCAACTGTTTAGCAAAAAGCAGTTCAAGCTTCAGGTTTGGGTCAAGAGACAGCTTCTAGTAATTTAGAAGAAAAAATAATTTAAATATACTTGAGTAATTATAATAAAAAACACTGAAGGAATATATCAGCTCAAATAAGAAAGGCTGGGAAAATGAAGTAGCTTTAGCTAGCTATTCAGAGGAACTGATAAAGCTGTAAAAATCAGAGGCTAAAATGAAGAAAATGCTGGCTGAGTACAAGGCTTCTCAAGAAGATCTGTTTCAAAAAACAGTAGCGGTAGAAGATGCAGCACACAGAGAAAACCTGAGATTTTCTGCTGTACCAGGGAAACTGAAAGGACAGGCTCTATTAATTTCATCAAAGCACA
The DNA here is from genome assembly GCF_019279795.1 of Protopterus annectens. Taxonomy (NCBI): domain Eukaryota; kingdom Metazoa; phylum Chordata; order Ceratodontiformes; family Protopteridae; genus Protopterus; species Protopterus annectens. The sequence goes on along the minus strand of NC_056741.1, from coordinate 1,378,750,279 downwards.
AACAAGCAACTGGACTGGTGCTCAACAGCAGGATTTGTTAAATAAAAGGGCAGATCAACTGTGTGCTTCAAACCTCGCCATGAGAAATCACCCATGATTTATAATAGTAAAGATGCAATCATACCAATGGAAATAGTTGATCTTGACAAAACTGTGACGGAAGGGAAGCATATTAAAAAGCAGAGACAACACAGTGTTTATGGAAAAGAATTATTCACTATACACTAGGCAGAAGAGAAGCAAATTTACTCCATTAATTTTGGAATGTCGAGAGGTGTATGATTCAAGCCGCTGTATCCAGCTACCTTCAGTGTAATTTTCCTGGTGGATCAAAGACATTTCTTGATGCAGAACAGGCTAAGGAGGAAATGCATAAAATGGTTTATTCAACATAAAGTGAGACAGCAAGAAGAAGGGGGAATATTTCTCATTCTTCTGACAAGAAAGTTCATAGAGAAACGTTGCCAGTGAAATGTATTCCTGTGTTACAAAGGAAAATGCTCAAGGGACACAAGAAGCCTAGGAATTGACTAGAAGAATCAAGAGCACCTTGGACTTGAACCAGCCTGCTGTTGGGAGATGGAGATAAGTAGAAAGAAGATAAGCACGACTGAAATTGTTGAATAAATGTGAGGTTATACAGCATCAATCACATTTGTGAAATACGAGTTTGGAAATAAAAGTGGCTGAAAAAAGACCATACTTTTGTTACTTTGTTAAACCTGTGGGTGGATTATAAAGCATATACCCCACATTATGTCTTTAATGTTTACAAGGTAAAAAAGTAGCAAGTAAAACATGTTTTGTTCTTACTGGCATTTGTATAAAACATTTCATGATATAAACTGCATATCATATTGTAAAGCAGCTTTGAACAGTTTGCAGTTAGGGGTATTTTAAATGGAGGGGGGCATTTCAGTGTCTGTTGTTTGTGTTAAAGATATTAAAGTAAACATGTACTTTTTTAGTTGTAAGAAATAAAGCTGTTACAGTATAACAAGGGAAGAAAGGCTGAACAGAATAAAATTTTAAGTTAATATAATGTTGTGATCTGGGCTTTTGGAGTGGGGGTGGGATGAAAACATGTTCTCATTATATTACATATAAGGCTAAGATGATAATTTCCCTTGTTTTTACAATGGTGTATTGTCTATATTAATGTCCTTGGCTTAAACTATACACATTTTTTGTCAACAAATAGGCTTGAAAAATAAGCCAAAATAAGAGTCATGAAAAATGCTAAACTTCTTGCATCTGCAAAGATATTAACTTTTTCCAATTAGCAAATGTTCTCGGTGACAGGCCAGAAGCCTGCAGCAGAAGGCAGTTAGCCAGGGGGATTCTGTGCATTTTGTTCTGAGTGAAATTTACAAAAAAATCCTTCATGCATCTGTAAAATGTTCATAGGTTCATTGAGGGTTACTGGGCTAACAGCCCTAGAGCCCTTCAAGCCTAGCCATATTTATCCAGAGTTGCCCCAATTATCAGTGGTTAGGCGAGTGATGTCTGCAGAATTAAGAGTCAGTGGTAGTTAACACGGACTTCCTCTGTCCGGGAGGGACATGGATGAAACCCCCAAGAGTGAATTGCGATCATCCATCCATTGATCTACGTTGCATTTGAGGAGGGTCAGGGAAGGGCTATGTTTCACTTGAATTGGAAGTTTGTTCTAGAGAAGTGGCAGTCTCTGAGAGAAGTATCTATCTTGTCCAAGTGTGTTCGCTGCAGGTATGGCATCTGCAAGGTCCCAAAATACCTTAAGCACATCCGGAAAAACAGGCCGGTTTCAGCTAGTTACCTATATAGCCTTCATCAGTGTCACACTGATGAAGGCTATGTAGATAACTAGCCGAAACCGGTCTTTTTATTTTTTATATACTACTGTTATATCTTGAATTTAAATACAAGGAAATTGCTGCCACAGTCTGCTGGTCTGTTTTTTTTTTTTTGGAGATATATCTATCTCTCCATAGGTTCATATGTTGGTACTAGGCTATCGGCCCTAGGGCCTATACAAGCCTAGCCATAACAATTCCCTGGATATTTCTTCCCACAACATTTACTTCCCTGGACTACTGTCAAGCAGGGTGACTGACATGATCCCCGGGGTGAATTTCCTATCTCCCATCCAATCATCAAGGTTCCTTTTGAAGAGGGCCAAGGAGACACTCTGCTTGACATGTATGAGCAGTTTGTTGCAGACTATGGGGAGTCTCTGGGTCAGGAACCTATCCCTCCAGCATGTTTCATTCATTGTGATGACAAGGTTTAGATCCCTGGAGCGTGTGGCTCTGAGGGATTGGGATTTCTTTAAGTGGAGCATGTCCAGCAGCTCAGGGTTTGACATGGCCTTGTATGTTAAGCAGAGATTGCCCCTGAGTAGACGATATGCCACAGTGTATAGCTTGTGTTTTTTTTAGATGGTCAGCATATGGCATCGGCTTTAGGCCTGTGATTCTTTTAGTGAGGTATTTCTGCGTCCTTTCCAGCTGTTGCAGATGTCTTGTGAGGTACATACCAAACGGGGCATTATACTCAATTACTGGTCTGACGAGTTGTGTATAATGGAAATATAACATTCTTAGATCAAGATGTGATGCCTTTACTTATAAGATGTGCTACAGAGAAGGATTTTCTTACTACTGTGGATACATGGTGGTCAAAGTTCAGATTGCTATCAACAGAGTACCCAGATCACGTACCACACTGGGTCTAAACTTGAGGGGTGCTGTCCATAATGAAATTAGCAGGGATGTCAACTTTCCCAAAGGAATAACAATGCATTTTTTTGCATTTAGCTTTAATCTGTTGCTTTGGCAACAATCATCTGTCTGCGTTAACCCAGCCAGCCTGCAGTATATTAACATTGTTGGGGGAACTTCATGATTGCTCCCAATTTGCAATTGTTAGTGAACTTGGTCAGCCACAGGCCATCCAGGTTTGCCTGGACTTCTGAGAAATAAATTCTGAAAAGTAAGGGGCCCAGAACAGAACCATGTAGTACACCACTGGTGACTTGTCTTTTGCTAGAGGTAAAGTCATGCATTTCAACAGTATGTGTCCTGTCGGTGAGAAAGTTGCTTACCCATCTGGGGTTAATTCCCAAATGGGAGAGTTTCTCTATAATACCTGAGTGGGGGATTGTGTCAAATGCATTGGCTATGTTAAGACAGGTGGTATGCACTGTTTTTCCTCATCCAGGGCCTTGGTGACTTTCTCAAAGAAGTCAGCCATGTGTAAAAAGCATGATCTACCTTTAAATAATCTGAATTGGGTTGGGTCTAGAGTCTGGAGATAAATTCTGTCCTTGTTAAGAAGGTCCGTAATGATTCTTTCCATGGCCTTGCAGATGAGGCTAATCAAGCTTACGGGCTTATAATTTCCAGGGATGGTTGATGGTCCCCATTTGTACAGACAGATTACTGTTGCTGTTCTCTATTCTGCAGGAACATAGCCAGTTCACAGGCTATAGTTAGAAAATGATCCAAGTGGCTCTGCTAGGTTATGTTTTAAGTTGTTTAAAAGGCAACCTGGGATGTTGTCTGGTCCCATTGATGCTGTGTTTTTGGCCTTGGAGAGCACCAAGATGACTTGCTCTCTTGCTATAATAGAGCTGAGGAATGGTGGCAGGTATACTTTGGAGGATGCCTGCAGGGGACAGGGGGATGAAGTTTGCTCCAAATCTGTTAGCTAGCAGGTTGGCTATTATGTCCAGTTAGTGCCATCCACAACCAGTTCAGTGCATAGCTAAATATTCCCTTTTATATTTCAGACAAAGTTAAAGAATGCTTTGTGATTATTCTTACCTAGGAAGGCTATTTTTCCTTTTTCATTTTTAACTAGTTTAACATGGAGATAAGCTGTCTGCAGGTGCAATCAATTCATCTTGAGAGTTCTGAACATTCTTTGCTTAGGGAAATGCAAAATTTAAATGTACAATGAAAAGCAGTTCAATGAAAAATAAAATTTGAAATTATGGGAAATAAATAAGAGATAGTAGCCTCCCCAACAGCATTAATACTTTAAGGCATTAAACAGAACAGTGCATCATTTAGTTTTACTTAAAGTTGCTAGTGCAGTTTTTCTTAGGGCTAAAAGTTAATGTTTTCTGAAAGGATACAAGATGTTTTTCACATATGTAAGGGGAATAGAGATCAGAAAAAAACAGACCACAGTTGATGTAAGTGGAAACACAGGTTGTAACATGCACTTTAGCTTGGGTAACCTTGATTTTAGATTAGGTTATGCCTGTGGTTGCAGCTTTTAATTTGGGGCAATTGTCCCTATCTGGAGGGTTAAACTTAATTTATTAAAAACATACATATTTTTTTGTGTTTGTTCTAAGTTAATACGGGATGGAGTGTTCTGAAAACACTTAATTTTTTTTGGTTCAAGTGTTTTCATTAGAAATGTGAAACTGGTTCAAATGGAAATGATAAACAACTGAATAAAAGCTCAGCCTGTCAAACATTAATGTATGTAATTAAGACAAAGTTAGAAATGCACATAAAAAATGTCAAGAATAATAACTGGGAGCAATAGCTTTTTATCATAATGACGACTCTACTCATAGTACCTTGGAATGCAAATTGCCTTACAGATATAGACAAACAGGAAACAGCATTTAATTATATAAAAATGCAGTGCAAATAGCAATGCTGCAGAAAACACATTGGGGAAAAAAATGTTCAGGATGGATATGAGGCACAACATTAGGGACAAAGGAAAAGGAGAATAATACTTACTGATGGGGGGTCCAATAGTGACAGAAGAGAAAAAAAAAGACAATAATGGCAGATTTGTGGTGGCAAGAAGCTATTGGCAAGAGAGGAGAGTTACGCTGGTATGTATTTATATTTCACTGAAAAACTGATAATATGGAGTTAACAAAAATTGGGAAAAATAATCATCTTTCAGCAGAGATTACTACTTAAAGGTGGGGAGTGGAAACTGATCTGCAATACTGAAGATGCATCAAGGAGACCCGTGAAGGGAAAATATAACAAAGGGGATAGATGTCTGAAGATAGTTATAAAAATATCTGGTATGGAATATGTGAATTCAATAGTACGGACTTGGAACAGATTTATGCATTATTCTCCAATGTGCAATAACTGGGCTAGACTGGAAATAAATTATATTTTACAGAAATATGTCCCTTTAAATGAAAACTTCAACACACATCCAATAAATATTTCAGATCATGTACCAATAAAAATTAAGATAAAAATGCTGGGTAATGAAGTAAAAATGAGACACCAACACTTTCCCACCTTAATGTTGAAAAGACAGGAAATTACTTTAGAATTATTGGGAAATAAATTTCTTAAGAAGGAACAGTTAGTGAGTGGGATAAAATGAAACTCAGTTTAAGAATATGGTAAAATAAGAGAGAAATAGATATGGTTAAGAATTAAGAATCATACAGAGGGGCTGATAAAGTACTGCAGTAAAAGAGGAATCTCACAGAACAAGAGGAGGAACAACTACAGAATTCTAAAGAGAAAATAAGAGAGAATTTAGATAATATGCATGATTTTAGAAAGACTGCTGATAAAGCAATTATTTTTTTAGAACAATTCCAGAGTTCCAGAGCACAAAATCTTTTTAGCAAACTGACTTAGGAAACAGAAAATAGAAAGGGCTGTTACCAAACAGTGAGCCTATAACCAGAGATCCTATAGTGGTATTATAGATATTTCAGAAATGTTATGAAATTTGCATAAAGTAGAGGAATAAGGAAACCAGGAAAGAGCAGAAATGGAAATACTTATTGAACGCTTAATTATGCTAAGATTAGAGGAAGATGAAACTGAACAACTAATATTGAAAATAGAAGGAGGCAAGATAAAAATGGTGAATATATAATCTTGGAAGTCTCCAAGAACAGATGGTATTCCTGTGGAAGTATAAGTTAGGAGGGAAAAATAATACACACGTTGAACAACAAAAACTGCACTCTAAAGAAACTCAGGCTGAAATCCATTGATCCAAAACGCAAAGATTTATTGAAAAATAAAACAAGGGTTAGCGCTTTCATCTGGTATACATAACCAAACTTCCTCAGACAACTGAAAAATGCTTCAAAATCAATTTATATCCATCAAAATTACTAATAGTCACACCCCACCTGAACTTAGTGAGCACCAAAATGACATCAACCTTAAATCCTAAGCAAATTTGCAAAGTATGTGAGAAGTTAAACTTAAAAAAAGGTGGTCTTTCCCTTCCTTTGATTCCAGTGCATGACATATCATAGACACAGTTAAATCTGTAGTTTACTCAGGGGCGGCTTGTGCTATAGGACTGCAGCCCCCCACCTGTAGAAAGAAAAAAACAGAAGAAATAAAAACAATCGATGAAGTCCCGGAACTCCACGCAAGCGTGCTGGAGTTCCTCACACAACTCCAGTGACTGCTGTGTTCATCACCGCACAGACTTCTGGGCTGCTGTGTTAGGCAGTCTGGATAGGGGAGAAAGGCATCTCTGCCCTGCAGGCCCAGAAGTCTGTGCGGTGATGACCACAGAGAACAGAAGGAAACTGGACTGCATCACCTGTAGGCTGCAGCCTCTAGCCTACTCTCACGGAGCCAGGAAACCAGCCATTAGCTCCAGCTACTCTCGTGGAGCCAAACCAGCCATTAATAAAGGACTGCCATGAATGTCAGGTGTGTGTGTGTGGGTGTGTGTATGTGTGTAATGCCCCGGTTACTATATGGTGGTGGGTAGAGAACACTGAGGCTTGAACCCTGTACCCTGGATGCTGGTGGCAAGGGCCTGAATTCCCTACCCTACCCACCACCATTTGTAAAATAATTTGCAGATTTTTGCCTCATATTTGTTCTGTTCATCATAAAATCTGTGGTTTCTGTATGTTTGTTTTTCCTTGTAAAAAGTCAGTAGTGTAGTGGTGCACTGGTAGCATTGTTACTTAACAGCTACAGGTTATCTAGTTTGATTCTTGGCTGGGGTGCCTTCTGTGTGGAGTCTGCATGTCCTCCCATCTTACAAAGACATGTGTCTGGAGTGTTTCTCTCTGCTCTGCTGAAACTTGGCTTTTGTTCTTGGTCAACAAATGTTACATAAAAATAACAGGCATTTGAATTTCAGACTTCATATTATTCAGAAAGTACATGGTAACACAAAACTTTTTATTCTGGCAATTTTCTAAGTTTATAACATGGACATTTGAAATTTCATTACTGGCTTCCATCCAGGTTTTTTGTGCCAAGGTTGAGAGCTATGGTGAGAACTGAATTCACTGAATATGTTTGGGGGCTGTATTCCCCCATTACTGGATTTGTCCACATGATTTTTGCTAAGAAGTTGAGAGCTATGATGAGAACTGAATTCACTGAATATGTTTGGAGGCTGTATTCCCCCATTATTGGCTTTGTTCAGGTGTTTTGTGCTAAGAGGTTGACAGCTATGGTGAGAAATGAATTCACTAAATGGTAGCCATTAAGTTTCAGTCTTCCTCTCTTTCACAAGCTGATTTGGCATAGTGGTATATTGCTATGACTGTTTTGCACAGGGTCCTCTGGGTTCAAGATGTGGCAGTGAAATGTATGGTGGTAACACAGCATTTTATTCTAGCAACTTTCCAACATTATACAAGCAATGTTTAAAATGTGTCCCTGGTGTTTGGGCTTTTGCCCCCACTCCAATGAATTTTGGGTTTTTCCAGATTTCTTGTGCTGCAAAGTTCAGAGATACAGCTGAGTGTCGAGTAGATTTTACAAGCAGCTGAGAGCTGCAGGGGAACAAAAGTTTAGTGCTACTTATGCTGAGTCTGCTTGCATTGTTAATAGCACAACAGGTAGTGTACTTGCTTTTGATTTAGAAGGCTGTGGGTTCTACTCCCACAGTAGGTAGATGCATTGCTGATACTGTAACTGCCTTACAAAGGGGGTGGATGCTGCAGTCCTTTTTGGCGAAGATACCTAGTAACTATGAACCTGTTATCAGTTTGCCATCTATTCCCTATTGCGATATTACTAGCTTATAATTTTTCAATCCAACATAGGCAATTTATTCCTCAAGGGCAACAGGCACTTTGTAGATGAAACAATGACATATAAAGTTGTTTGCTAGCAGCAACCTCTTCATTAGTTACAGATTTCTTTAATGTGGAATTATTTAGATGACTTTTACTTCTTCAGAGAATGTGCATATTTACTGATACTGGTGGACTGTAGAAGTTTGAGTAGACTTTTATGATGGAAATGTTCTGAATTGGGCAGTTTTGTCATTATTGGTACATGCATTTTGTTTCATTGTTTACTAGAAAAATGTTCAAAACAATAAATTTAAAATGCCCTCTAACAACTGTACTGTATTGTACAAGGAATATAATTTAATACAATCATGAAGGTGTATCAAAGAGCATGTGTATGTTTCGTGTTCAAGGGGCCTATGATTTGAAAACGGCCCAAAGTTAATCTTTATCTGCGCCACTGTCAGAATGTATTTTCTTTGAATGTGGGTTTCAATGCTGTTTCAAGGGCAGAGAAGTTTTAATGCTAAGTCTATTTTCATTATGAGACTGCATTGCTTTGTTTAGCAGATATATATTAGGGTTTGTGCTGTAAAATGCAAAATAAAACTTTCTAATGAAATCCAAATCATCGCAGAAGTAATGCAGTATGCACATTACAGTGTTTATGGTAAATGGGGTGAAATAACCAAGGAATGGGACATTGGAATGGCTACAGGGTGAGGCTCCATTCGACCATGAGTTTGTGAGGGGGGAAGGGCAGCAAACTCAGACAGCCCCAACTGAACTATACCTCTCAACTGTCCAGATTTTTGCAAAATGAATAGATTTTTGCTTCTTATTTTTGGTTTGTTCCTCATAAAATTGTGGTTTTCTTGCAAATCATTTAGGAATGAAGTCACTAAATAATGACAGACATTGAGTTTCAGATGTCATAACCTTCAGAAAAATGCATGCTAAAGCAAGACCTGTTATTCTATCAACTGTCTTAAGTTTATACAAGAGCAGTTTTTAGTACTGTTTGTATGTTCCCCCAATATATTTGGCCTTGTCCAGATTTCCTGCATTAAGAGGTTGAGAGGTACGTGCAAATAAATCGATTTATAGAACTAGGAATATCCAAACCTCATAACCGTCCCCGATTTTGGCTCAAAATGTTGCTCTCCTCCTAATAATCCCCCTGCAAAATGGCAATTTCTGGAAGAAAAGGTGGAGGGTTTACAATTATAAATAGCTGCAATGATCAGAGTTGTAGTTTGCTTTTATTTCAGAAATGCATGTAGATGCTCTTATTTTATCAGCTGCTCGAGTTAACAGTAAAAAATATTAAAAAGGTGTCCCTTCTTTGACAGGTTCCCAGCTGTATTGTGTGGCAATTTTATATTTTTGCATCACATTTTTGGTCTGTTTTTCATAAAATTGTGGTTTTCTGGCAAATTAGAGGCACATCATTAAAGACTGAAGTTAGAAAATAATGGCAGGCATTTAAGTTTCAGATTTCATACCCTTCAGAAAATTCATACTAATGAAAGACCTACTACTATTCCATTATCTTTCCAAGTTTATAAGAGCAATATTTAAAAATTGTCCTTATTTTTGGGCCTGTGTCCCATTTCTATGTATGGCTTTGTCCAGATTTCTTGCTCTGAAGTTGAGAGGTATGAGTGTCAGAGCCATCACTGTCACCCAGAGACATTTCAAATTGTGACATACTTGTTGCACCCCACTCCCCATTGTAGTGGCTCTAGATGTGTCCAAGCAAGGCAAGGAGCAGCTATGCAGTCTAAGTGTGCAGAGTATTCCCCCAATCCAAGGTAGACCACAAGTACGACAGTGGGTTTTCATCTGTCCTTGATTTGGCAGAATGTTCTGGTTTTCTGAAATATTTTTATACTGTTAATTTATGCTTCTTATTATTCAGAAAATGCATGCTGTTGCAGTGCCCTGTTGCTCTGTGTTTAAGTAGCAATGCTTTAATGGCCATCAGGTAAGCTTGTCGGAGATTGTAAGATACGAGTAAGCTTTAATAAGCATACTGTTAAAGAATTACCAACAATGAAAGCCTTTTTGTTGTTGCCATGAAGAGAATATTTACATAACTAGACAACGTATACGCCTTAGATACTGAAATGCATGACAGTATTTGTAATAAAGGACAGGATTACAGTATTTTCAGAAGCTCATTACATTTGTTGGAGACTTGCATTCATCTTTGCAGGCATTACCCGTAAACTAAACAGAATGCCAGTCCATCATGTGTGGTCCCATAGCTTATGCAGTAATCCTTTAAGCAATTTATCTTGAGCTTGTTTCTTGTTTGCTGTTCATTTTTTACTTTGACCATGTCTTCCCCATGAAACAAGTAGATAGTTGTTGTCAGGCAGCAGGTCTTTTTTGGATAAGAAACATTTTTACAAGTGGGGGTATCACAGAGATTGCTACTTTCAGCATGTTACTTGGTAATTTTATAAAGCTGAATATAAATTATAATTAGAACTGCAGTGCAAAGAGAAGTGGCTTGAGTTGAGTGCTACTTTTTTTTTTTTACTTGATTTTGACTGGCGTTCCAGTAATGTATTTAAAAAGTAATTTATTTGTTCATGCCTCACAACCTTTGTATTTCCATCTAGATATTAAGTAAGTTGTCATGTAGCCAATGCATTGAAATATTTTTTCTTCTACACTTCATTTGTCTTGCTTGGACTCTCGCAATGATGGTTTGGCACCCAGGGCAGCATATTTATTTAAAGTTCCTGTTGTTGTGGTTTTGAGCATCTTTCTAGTTGGTCACACCCCTTCCCATTGGCCCCACCCATTCAGCTGTCTCCTGCAGCCCCCCTTTAATTTGAAGTCACCGGCCACCACTGAGTTTACTCTGTCAGGTACTGGTGTCAATCTTAGATGGGCAATTAATCCTGCTAATGACAGGAACACAGCAGCTGATATAAAAAAGACAGCAAGCTATGGAACTGTTTTCCACTGTTTTTACTGCAGACAGGAGGAGAGCTTAATGCTCCCCTTTCATAGCAAAACAAAGCAGTAAGATCATTCAGGAGTTTAAAAGGCAGTTGCCACCTCTACTGACAAACTTACATAAGCAGTAACCCAGTATTGAAATGCCAAGCTTTAAATGTTGGCTATTTATAATAGTTTATATGTTAAGATAACTTAAATGTAGTATTAAGGACTTCTGTGACATTTAAAGAAAAGTCAGAAAATACTTTTTAATGTAAAGTATGAACACATTTACCATTTACAAGCCCCCCCACCTCATCCCCACATACACACAGGACAGAACTGCAGAAACATAAACATGTGGCAACCCTATCACTAGGTACACTGATAATGTTCATAAAAATGTATTTTATGTTTTCTTGTGACATCCTTCCAGAGGGGGATGCATATCTGGTACACATGGTAACAGATTCCCACTGACTTTGAGTCAGTCATTACATTGTTAGAGGGAATGAGCATTTTGTAGTCCACAAAGGAAATGTGACCATTATTGGTAAAAATAATATACAGCTGAATTTACTTTAAAACATGTTTACTATGTGCTCTTGCAATAAAAAACAATAAGAAAAGGAAATCAGAAGTATTTAACTGCGTTTAAATGCACACACACAGTCTGCATTCTACATGCAACATACATTTTTACACACACACACACACACACACACACACACACGTTCACAGGTGTATACTAGGCTAATGGCCCTGGAGCCTTTACAAGCCTAGCCCAGAAAAAATTGCCCAGGCACCGTGTCACCAGATGTTAGTTTACAGTGCCCCCATCCAGTAGGGCAACTGGAGTGAACCCTGGGATGAACTTTCTGTTACCCATCCACTCGTCAAAATTTCTCTTTGAAGAGGGCCAGCAAGGTGCTCTGCTTGACATGAATGGAAAGCTTATTCCAGTGTATGGGCAGTCTTTGGGAGATGAACCTGTCCCTCCAGCATGTTCTGTTAATTGTGGTATTGAGGTTGTGATCTCTGGAGTGTGTGGCATGGGGGATTAGGATTTCTTTATTTTATTTATGTATTTGACATTTGTTAACCGGGTTAGTCTGACTGGGTATGTACCCTTTTTCAGCCGAGGCCTGGAGTTAAAAGCCCCCCAAAAAAGAAGTTATGTTCATATCATAACATTCCATCTGTGTTGTTCATCTTCATTCATTCATTACTGATGGGTGTCGGTTCCATACTCGGAACCGACTCGGCCTTACAACAAGCTTGTGCCAGCAAAAAAACTCTTGAGCTAAGCTTTTACCCACAATGCCCTTCTCCCTGTTACCTCAGATCGAGTTTGCCCATAAGAAGTAATGCAAAGGCTTTTTCTGAGCAGAAATCCTAAAGTAGGAGTAGGACCCAATCTGATCCTCCAGGAGCCTCTGGAGGGGGAAGGTGGGTAGGACGTAATGAATGAATGAAGATGAACACCACAGATGGAAGTAAGAACATAACTTCTTTGTCTGATGATGTTAATCTTCATTAATTCCTTACTGATGGGACAGAGACCCTAGCTACTTTTAGTCCTAGGAGGCCCTTATGGAAGGATGTTCCTGAGTACCAAAAGATGCTCTTCCCCTGGAGACCAAATCCAATTTGTAATGAGTGATAAAGGTATGAGGGGTAGCCCAAGTCGTAGCTGCACATACATCATCCAATTAAGCCTTTGTTGCCACTGACCTGGTGGAGTGTGCTCTGACTTTGCATGGTAGAGAAATTTTATTTCATTGGTAAATCAAGGATATACAGTTTCTCAACCACTTGGTCAAGATTACTTTTGAGACAGAGTTTCCCAATTTTGGGCCTGAATAGGACACAAACAGCTCGTCTGATTTATGCACTGAATTAGTTCTGTTCAGGTAAAAATGTAATTGCCTATGCACATCCAGCAAATGAAGACAATATTCTCCTTTGTAGGAGTAGCTGGGAAAAAAGAATGGTAGGTCAATCATTTGGTTAATTGTCAATTCTGAAATAACCTTGGGAAGAAAGGAAGGATTAGTCCGGAGTGATACTCTGTCCTTATGAAATACTATGTAAGGGTGTTTAATACACAAGGCCTGAAACTCAGAAATGCATCTGGCTGATGTCACACCTACCAAAAATACTGATTTCCAAGGCAGCAACTTTAAGTCACAAGTGGAAGCAGGTCTGAAAGGCGATCGTGTCAGGGACTGTAGTACTAGCATTAAATTCCAAGGTTCGATGGGTTCCCTGAAGGGTGGTCTGATATGGGAGGCCCCTTTTAAGAAAGTTTTGCAGACACAATGGGAGATTAGTGATGAGTCTTGGAATCCATTATGGAAGTTTGAGATAGCAGCTAAATGTACTCAGATGGTTGAGACTGCTGCTCCTGAGTGAAGAAGACTTTCAAGATCATCAAAAACCACACTAGTGGCTGTAGAGGCATCTAGTTGTCTTTGCTGAGACCAAATAAGGAATCTCTTCCACTTGCTGAGATAGATTTTCCTCGTGGATAGTTTATGCGAAGCCAGAAGGATATTACGCATTGGGGAGGTAAGGTTATTCTGCCTAGCGGTCACCGAAAGAGGAGAAACCAAGCTGTCAGCTTCAGACTGGATATGTTTGGGTGAGTCAACTCTTGCGGGTGCGAGATCAATATGTTTGGGTGAGTCAACTCTTGCGGGTGCGAGATCAATTCTTGAGTCGGATCCAGAATCCAAGGTTTTTATACTAGGTGAGGCCAGAAGAAGGGAAACCAAATTTGTTGTGGCCAGTAAGGGACAATCAGGATTATTCTGCTTCATAGACAAAGGGCTTTCTTTAGAACTTGAAGAATCAGGGGAAAGGGAGGAAAAGCATACAGAAGTCCTGTGGGCCAATCGTGTATCAGAGCATCCCTCGGGGACTCCACCTGTGGGAGAATCAGGGCAAAGTAGCTGCTGCATTTGTGATTTTCTGGAGAGGAACAAAGGTCGCAGCAAGGCTGGCCCCAGTGGCTGAAGATCTTTACCGCAGTAATTGGATTGAGGGACCACTCGTGAGGCAGTAGGATACATCTGATCAGATTGTCTGCGATCACATTGGAACTCATCAGTAGAGAAAAGAGCTAGCAGCCACAAGCTGCGACTGGTAACCAAGCCAGTGTTGATAAATTGAGAGAATTGAGAAATTGACTAGCTAGAGGATGTCAATAGGATACCATCAGGGGGGTGTACAATGCCCCAAATGCAACCCAGGGACTCAGAGGACACACTATTGAAAAACAAGAAAAAGCCAGATCAGACATTATTCATCACCACATTCATCACCAAACATGGAAACAGTCAATAATATTAATATATCAATCAATATAATACACACCCACCCTCTTTCATCACCTACTTAGAGAGGGCTACTATAGAATTCTGTTACTTTTTTCCTAAAGGAAGGGCAACATTTTTAGGTCCCATTTTTTTCATCAGGCATGATCATGATCGGCATGAATCCCTGAGAGAGAGAGAACTTTAACAGGGGAAGTGGGCATATATCCCTGTGGCCACTGGTAGTTAGTTTTTGTGGACACAAAAAAAAAGCTAAAGCTTCACAAAGAATAATGGTCAGTTACATGATATCAAAAAAATCTTGAACTGCAGTTCTCTGACTGGATTTTTTATCTAGCTACATGCATGCCAGGCATTCTATGTAGTCAAAAATCCAGACAAACAATTCAGATCATATATCAGAATTTGAGATATATAGAATTGCAGATCAACAAAAAATGCATTATACAGACACAAAAGCAATCCATACGACAAATTTTTCTTTTGCAGGTAATAGGGCATTTAAAACAGGATGGCATGAGATTCTTAATAATAAAGAAAAAGATGGATAGTTAAATTGGGTGGACTCTCCCACCAGGGCTTACCAGCCCTCTATCTAACTACTAAACATCTGTTTGTGTGTGTGACCCATTTTTTTATGGATATCGTTACATCTATGTATTATTTTCATTTTCATTACAGCACTTATCCTTTCACTACATCAAGGTGATGGTTTGGTACAGCCTCTGAAATAGCTGAAACCGGTCTAGTTTTTGTACAATAAAATATTTGTATTGGAACCACTCGAGGTGCTGGCTTTTTTCCACATTGGAACTCCCAGGAATATGCATTGCAATCAGAAAGCGGTTGGAAGCTATTGCCCATTGCTAAATTCTCATGGCCTCTTGACACAATGGGTAGGACTTGGTTCCCCTTTGTTTGTTGATGTACCAGACTACTGACATGCTGTCTGACTGAATAGCAATTGTCCCCAGTGGGAAGGATGGATTGAAATGCTTGCAATGCTAGAAGCACTGCCCTCAGTTCTAGGACACTGATATGCAGATTGACTTCTGTCTCTGACCAAGTACCTTGGACAATCTTCCCTTGGTAAAGCCCCCCACACCCTATCAAGGAAGTGTCTGTAGTCACTGTGACCCTAAGCTGTTGTGGGTAAAAGGGGCTACTCCATAGTCCTTCATCTGGCTTCATCTACCACATTAAATCCTGTTCACATCGTTGAGTTATCCGCATTTGAAAAGACAAAGGGTGTTGTAATGGGTACCACTGTATTAGAAGAAGCCACTGGAGAACTCTCATGTGTAGTCCTGCCAAGGGCACTATGGTAATTGATGCTGCCATGGAACCCTGGAGTTGAAGAATTGTCCGAGCTATGACTAGGTTTTGACAGAGTATCACCTGGATTTGGGATCTTATCTTAATGAATCTGTGGTCTAGAAGGGAGACTAGGCAAGCATGTGTATTGAAATTTGCCCTTATAAACTCGAATGTTTGAGAGGGAATCAAGTTGCACTTTCCCCAGTTTACTGAGATTCCCAGAGATTCTGCTAGGGGAGAAAAGCTCCACAAAACATAGCAGACATAGTAACAATTAAACAATTAGTAAAAATTATGTAGTAAAACATAAGCACAGTAGAATATCAACAAAGTATGGTATACAGTGCATATTTACATGTAAATACAATTAGAGGTCAATAATACAGAGTCACCATATAGCTATAGAAGCCTTTGTGGTTGTTTTTGCGTCAGCTGCAATTCTGCCTTCATAGCTGGCTTTAGAGGATTTGATAAGGGATCTCAGCTTTTTGATGAGACTGATAGGGGAGGTTTTCCAGTCTTGTGACTTCATTTTTTTCTGCAACAATTTCTTCCTTCTGTTGTAGAGTTTATTGATGGCTAGGACCACCAGATTGGCCTTTTTTTTTTTTTTGGAGGAGAGCGTCTCAGTTCTATTTGTAATGGCAAGGTCTATATCTGTGTGTGTTTATGTGTAGACACACATACACAGTTACACAATTTCCATTTTGATTAGT